>NC_133619.1:492283409-492583409 GCF_048593235.1 Sminthopsis crassicaudata
TATAGGCAGTAGGCAAGTAATAATTTGTTGACTGATTCAGTTCTATTCCAGTGACTAAATGAGAAAGCAGAATAGGCAGCAGAAAGGAGATGTCAGACACAAACAATCACAACTTACATAATAGCTTACACACCGTATCCCAGAAAACAGTTATTGAGGACTTCTTTCTTGGTCTAAAAATACTATATATACTATTAGTTTTTACTAATTTCAACATGAAATATTCTATATGATGCATGTCATAGAAAAAGGAAGACTTTAGAAAGAAGAGTTGTATTCCTCCAACTAGACTTGTTTTTGAATAAGACTGATGACTTTGGAGAGCTCTGCCTCACTTAAACCCAATGAACACTATCACCAGCAACAGCAGTCTTCAGTACTTCAATGAAACAATGTTCTTTTTTGTGTGACTATGCTCTCCACAAGTATATTTCACAATACATGCACATCTCATTCTCTGTGAGTCTTAAAACTTCCAAAGTTGACCCAATGTGGTGGGTGTTTGTCTTTCATTTCTTTCTTTCTTTGGTTTGGTTTGGTTTAATGTTTGTAAATTGATATGTATTTTTTAAACATTTTCTGTAACATTTGTACCATCCATCATTTTTGTTTTGGTTGCTGCTAAATGACTGACTCATCCCCCTTTCCATTCATAGATATCTTTGATGCTGCTTTTGCCTCCTCATCTTTTTTTAAATAATCTGTGTCTTTTAGTATTGGTACCAAGGATGAAGGTTGCTTTATATGTTAATATAATCTCTGAAGGTGCTGGATTCCCTTTCCTTCAGCTTTTATTCATTTGTTTCTCATAATTCAAGAGGTGTGTTTGCCAAAAGGGGGAAAAAAGAAAACATATAATAATAAAAAGCAGAAAGCCCCCCAGTGGCAAGCTGGGGCATCCAGAGGTTGCAGATAATGGATTAGCTTTTACCTATTTCCATAGCAACAGCTTAGCTGCTCTTAAACACTTCTTTAAAAGCTTCCGACAAATGTATCCTGTGACCCTGAAAACTTTTCCATCTCCCTTCTGACTTCTTTAATCTTCAACCCCTCCCTTTCCCTTTGCTCCCCTAAAACATCAATTATTGTACATAACCTTGTAGCACTTGTATTAGTTTGCTGCAGAGCTGCCTCCCCATGGAATATGAATGGTTTTTGTAATGGGGGACAGGAGGCTCATCCCTCTCTCAAACTTACCTATGTCTGACAGGAAGTCATCACCATATGAAGAAAATGATCTGGGGACTCTCAATCAAGCAATGCATTTTAAAAATTAAAAATATTTTATTAATTCTTTTTGTTATTACATTACTTTTCAAAAACATTTTATTTAAAGCTTTCAGTTCCCAACTCTATTCCTCTGTTCCTCCTTTCTCTCCCCTCTCCCTGAAAGAGTAAGCAATCAGATTTAGTTTATATGTGTGCAATTATGTAAAATATTTCCGTGTTTGTCATTTTGTAGAAGAAAACTCAAATAAAAGAAAAAATGAAAGTAAAGAAGAAAGAAAGCATGCTTCAATCTGTATTCAAACAATATCTGTTCTTGCTCTGGGTAGTATTCTTCATCATTAATCATTTAGGATTGTCTTAAATCATTTTATTCACAGTTCTTCATCAGACAGTATTGCTGCTACTGAGTACAATGTTCTCTTGGTATGTTCACTGTACTGTGCATCCATTCATGAATTTTTTCCTAGGATTTTCTGAAATCATCATGCTTGTCATTTCCTATAGCAGAATAATATTCCATTACAATCATATACTATAACTTTTTTAGCCATTCCTCAATTGATGGATGTCCATTTGATTTCCAATTGCTAGCCACTACAAAAAGAGGTGCTAAAAACATTTTTGGGCAAATAGGTTTTTTTTTTTTCTTTTTTGGGATGTATTTAGGATAGAGATTTAGTAGTGGAATTGCTATATCAAAAGGGTATGCACAGTTTTATAGCCCTTTGTACATAATTCCAAATGACATTTTAAAAAAATTTCCTAACAATTAGATCCTTGTATAAGTAGGATGGTATGCCTTGTGAGGAAATAGGTTCCTCTTCCCTTGAGACGTTCAATAACTTCATGAACACTTATGGGAGGTATCAACTGAAGAGATTCTGTTAGATATATGGCTTGTTCTAAATGGCCTTTGAGACCCCTTCCACCTTTGACATTATCTCAGCTAGTAGTCAGTAAACATTTATTAAGCACCTAATATGTTCCAGGCACCATGCTGTGCCTAGATTCTGTGATTCTGTGATTGTGAGCACTTACGTACCCATATGACAGTAATTTCTTGGAGGGCAGAGAGATATAAATTATAATATATGATACTTGACCTTGAATTTGGCTAGGAAAATAAAATGTGAAATAGAATATAATCACATTTTAAATTATATAGTTTAATCGCAACTATATGTTAAGATAAATGAGAAAAATCAGTGTGAGTGGACATATTCAGGACCATTTTTCAGGGAAAATGGAACATAAGCTGGTCTTTGAAGGATGAATAGCATTGATATAAGGAAAGAATGTTCAAGACTGAAGAGTATAGTAAGATTTAAAGCACAAATACATACATGAATGAATGAGTGAATGAGTGTTTGAATGAGAATTGGATGGTTACAAGGAAGTAGATAGAACAGACATTTTGTGTTGAAGGGAAGGGCGTATGAATGTGGGGTGGGGTGTCCAGGATGCAAAAATCACAGGACCACAGATTTCATGTTCAGATTTCTTATTTACATAGAGATTTATTCAGGAGATGGAAAGGCTGATCTTTAATGTATTGTCTTGTTCTAAATAAATTCTGTCTATGATTTGGTGTTGTAGGCCATAGAAATACATGATAAAAACAATGTTTTAATAAGATTATTCTAGAAGTACTATACATTGTGGTTTCAAAAGGAAGTCTGAAAGAAAATCTAGGAAACTTAAGCAGCAATTTGTGTAAAGGTGATTAAGACCTGGCCAAATGGACAGGAAAAAATATAGGAGGAGGTGAGTCTAAAGGACATTTAGAATTAAAAAAAAATACAAATTTAGAAAACAATGGAATGTCAGAAATAATATATTTTAACCCTCCCCTCTTTTTCTAAATTACAAAAATGAGAGTGAAGATAGTTAAGTGAGTTGCCAGGATCATATAGAAGGGATATGAATCTATATTGTCTTATTTTGAATATTTTGTACAGAAATAGAGAGACAAGGCAAAATTAATGACTCACTAAGGCAATTAGCAAAATGTTATTACTAATGCCTGATAGAGGAATGCTAGAAAGAAGGAATACTTTAGATTTGGATATATTGTATATATCAAAAATGTGGGTTTGGAGTACAGAAGAGATATCCAACCAAGAGAATTATAGATTTCAAAGTCTTCCAAATAGAGAAGACTCTCAGGCTGTTCTGTGTACAACTTAGACTGGCATAAATATGTATATAGTTCAGATTCTCCTTTTGATATCAAGAATTTCCTCACATTATGTAATTCCTGTATACTGGGAAGACAACTTGTCCTTTTGTCACCCCCTTTCTGATCGGCCTACTTGAAGAAAGAACACTCAGCATCCACAGCAGTTGGACTTTCATGCTATGTATTGACCAAGTAGAAGGGCTTCACTGGAGTCACTTCATAGTAAGAGGAGATTGCACACTTGGGCAAGACCATAGTATAAAGGAAGCAGTTATGGATGCAGCAAAAAAAAATACTCCATCAGTAACTGACATTCTTTAGTGAGCTGTATTTTCAGTAGAGCACTGATAATTGCTGTGAATTAATACTTTTAACTTATTGTCTCCTACTGTAATTGTGATCCCCCAAAAGATGCAGAGTAACTTGAAACCTTCATGCCATCATTATTTGGTACATTTATATTCATCGTTTTTTGTACAACTCACCAAGGGAGAGGGACTGGGACCCAACTCAGCTCTTCATTCTTATAGGACATATAATATTGGAAACTATCCACCATCCCTTAAGCTTCTGAAGAGGTTTCCTCATTGTTTTTTCCCTCCCCTTTTGTATCAGCATCTGCCAAAGATAAGATCTAGTTCCCCCATTAGGTTAAATTCCTTGACAAAACTATGGTGTCAAGCTAATCTATATATTTTTTATATTTTTCCTCCTCTCCTCCTACATATTCCAAAATATTGACTAGGTATAAGCATCCCTATTTGTAAAACTCTTTTTATTCATTAATTTCTTCCCTATTGCCTACAGACATGCTCAGTTTCTACTTCATCTTTTGCTTGACCCTATTGTCCTCTCAAGCTATTATCCTATATCTCTCCTCACTTTCATAGACAAATTCTTAGAAAAAAGCTTTTGGGATTTATTGTTTTCTGTGTCGTCTATATTCATCTCCCAACTTTTTGCAGTCCAGCTTCTGACCTCACTCCTGAACTAAAACTGTTTTCTTTCTTCTCAGTCCTCATTTTTCTTGATCTCTCTGCCTCTGATTCTTATAATCATTCTCTCTTCCTGAAGATGCTTTTCTCTTTGGTTTATCAAGATATTCTCTCTATTTTGGATCTGTCCTATTATGGAATGCTCATTGATGCTTTCTAGTGTTGGATCTTTTCATTCACACCTCACTCAGTAACTGAATGTGTTGCTCAAGATTCTGTATTAGGCTTTCTTTCTTTTCTTCCTATGTCCTTTCTCTTAGTGATATCTTCAGCTCCTATGGGTTCAATTATTTATCTCTCTGCAAATAACCCCCAGATTTAATATCCAGATCTATCCTGAGCTCTACTCCTATAGCAGTAAATGTCCAATATACCTTTATACCTGGGTAGTAATCAATATATTCAAAACGAAAATCATACTATTTTCCCCCAAAGTAACCCCCTTCCTATCTTTCCTATTCCTATTGAAGGTACCAATATCCTAGATAATTGAACTTACAACCTTAGTGTCATTCTCAAATCTTTTCCTTCACCTTGCACATATTAAATTGGTTGACAGGACTTGTCAACTCTGCCTTTATAATAATGCTCACATCTGTCCCTTTTCTCAAGTCAGGCAGCCACTACTTTAGTTGAAACCTTCATCAGCTACTCTGCCATCTTCTATTTTATTCTTCCTTCATCTCTCCCTTCTCTAATCCCCCTGCTCCAATCAGAGCCCTCTGTACTTATGAATATTTGTTGTATTAAAAAAGTTTTCAGCAGTATATAAATGTCAATGACAATGATGATAGTGATGGTACACCTTGAACACATGAGTGCTCAGGGAACACACTAATGGAATGATATGAATCAAGTAAAGGAAAACAAAAAAGTTTTCCTGAAAAAGATTTATTGTTAATTGAGTTTGGCTTTTAATGCCCTTCACAGCCTGTCTCTAATTTACCTTTCCAGAGTTATTTTACATTCATCCACACTGGTCTACTGATTACCCCCTCACATGAGGGCACATCATCTCCTATCTCTCTTCTTATTTCCCATAATTTTCTCTTGCATCACCTCATTCTCATAAAGTCATGTGATCATGGGTTTGGATCTGGAAGAGACATCAAAGACTAACCCTTATGTTTGATTGATGAGAAGAAGAGAGGTACTATGTGTGCCAGAGTGAAATCCTTCCATTGCAGACGCCATATTCTTGCCATTATGTCAGGCCCCTTTATTTCCTTCACATCTCAGCTCAAGCATGACCTTCTATATAAAACCCTTTCCTGATCCCACTTCTGTTCTGCCTCCCTTACCTTGATAATTTTTGATATTTTTATTACACACACAGTTTCTCTCCCTCTCTCCCTCTCTCCTCTCTCTCTCTCTCTCTCTCTCTCTCTCTCTCTCTCTCTCTCTCTCTCTCTCTCTCTCTCTCTCTCTCTCTCTCTCTCTCTGTGTCTCTTTCTTTCATATATACTTGGAAAAAGACATATCTTGTCTCTTTAATAGAATATTGGTTCCTCAAGAGTAGAAGCCACTATTTTATTGTTATCTATTTAATCTCCAAATTTAGCACTATGCCAGGCACATAAGAGGCACAAAATAAATGATTGTGAATTTGCTGAATCAATCAAAGAGTGTTTAGAAGACACAGGAGTCTTTTTCTACCTGAACACCTGTCCTATAAAAAGTAGCAGCAACAAAATCTCATTCTACTATTCCTGTTCTGTAACATAACCTGTCTCCCATCCCTGGCAAAGAGTAATGACTGTGTTCTGGATTCTGAAGAAAACCATCAAAACAGGAAAAAAAATCAACAAACTATATGCCAAAATGCCCAGTGAACTTAGATAGATTTAAAATATATTAGCAAAGAGACTAAAACTACAGGAAATTCTTCAAACCTTTGCTGACTGTTTTGTATAAGTTAAGAGATGTCTCATAGAACACTGGAAGATATCTAATGAGACTACATCAGGATTTCACGCAAACTAACCCACTCAGTCAGCCATTTCAGGGATTCTTGCAAAGTCCCAATGAATGCCATCCTCTTAGTCTTCCTCAATGACTTGCGATCTCAACCAGAAGAAGGCAAAAGATAGTGGACAGGGCACAGTGGCCTCTGAGGCACTGACTGAGTTCATTTGTTAAATTGACTCAGTCTCTTGAGTTTCTTATCTGCACCTTTTTGGAGCCTTACATTTATTGAAGACATTTACAAAGGAAAAAAAAGAGGAAGGAAAATGTCATTTCCCTCCCTGTCTCCATCACCAATCATATTGGCATTTCTTTTCTCAAAGGTATGCTGTTAATTTAGACAAGAATAGGATTTTTTATCAAGTCTTTTCATAAATTCTATACATTCAGCTATAAAAAAGAAAGGTATGTGTGTCTAAAAGGAGTACTGAGGCCTACATATGCTCATTTAACATAAAAGTCAATTCTGTCTTTTCCATCTTATATTTCAACTGGGTAGAAGACCTGGGCTGCCCTTAAGAGGAAGTGGGATTTTAGAGCCATTCAAGAGGAACTTAGTTTATATCAAGTCACACTATTTAATCTCTTCACTCTTCCATATCTGTATAGGAGTAAAGTGGAATAAAAAAATACCCAGATTTTTATATTGAACTATGCAGAAATGCCAGTAAGAGATTAGGTGATCAAGGATATCTGGAAACAGATGTGTAGAAAAGGAAGGAGACCTGGTTATTCTATGCTTGGTGACAAGGGAGGAGGAATATTTCCAAATTCTCTTGCAAAGTACTTCAGTGTTTTTATTCCATTGGCTGGCATAGTCAACTCTCCATGTCCCTGAGTCATTGTTCAGCTATTTGTCCCAATATCTGACAGCAGTGCTGGATTTAAGGGTATAGTTCTTTCTACCACAGAGCTCTATCATAGATTAAAAATTTTAAATCAGAAGAATCTTGGCCTTTCAGGATAAGATCCAGTGCCTTGGAATTCTTTTTGTTTGAATATAAGGCTATTCCAAACATGAGAATACTCAGAAGAAAAGAAAATATTGTTCTAAATTTTTAACAATATCCCCTTAAATATTATTGGGTTTCTACATTTTTAGATCCATGATATAACCCAAAGTAGCTTGGAGAAATGCCTTTTACAGAAATAGTTTTTTTTTTTTTGTTTGTTTGTTTTGTTTTTTTTTTTCAAATGACCCTCTTCAGAACAGGTTGTATTCTCACATTATCTCTTTTTAAAATTTCATTCTTCTATTTACAATGTTCTAGGAACTGTGGTAGACACTGGAAGATAGGAAGCTTTATAGACTCAGGAGCTCAAGAAATTTAATAATCTTATGGGGTGGGATGGAGATGAAAATGAGATATCTATGTAAACATAATAAAAATTTAAAAAATGATTAAATGCCAAAGGAAAAATCCTATGAAGAAACAGAATAGATGTGCATTTCACTAGATATTACAAGACTTGGGTTCAAGGTATTGGTCAGATATTTAATTGTGTGATTCTAGGTTAAGTTACTTCATTGTTCTGAAACTCAGTTTTCCTATTTATAAAATGGCGATAACAACATAATACTTTTCTTATTATTAATTTTATAATTATAACATTTTTGACAGTACATATGCATAGGTAATTTTTTTTACAGCATTATCCCTTGTAGTCCCTTCTGTTCTGAATTTTCCCCTCCTTCCCTCCATCCCCTCCCTTAAAAGGCAGGCATTCCCATACATATTAAATATGTTATAGTATATCCTAGATACAATATATGTGTGCAGAACCGAATTTTTTTTGGTTGTTGTTGCTGTTGCAAAGGAAGAATTGAATTCAGAAGGTAAAAATAACCTGGGAATGTAAACAGTTTATACTCATTTCCCAGTGTTCCTTCTCTGGGTGTAGCTGATTCTGTCCATCATTGATCAATTGGAACTGGATTAGCTCTTCTCTATGTTGAAAATATCGTCTTCCATCAGAATACATCCTCGTACAATATTGTTGAACAACATGATACTTAATTCATAATTGTGGCAAAAGCACTTTGTGAAAAGAATTATGTATAGCCAGGAAAACACAGATTTAAATTCCACTTCTGACATTTACAATCTTTGTTACCATATACAAGTTATTTAACCTTTTAGCTTTTATTTTTAAATCCATTAAATGGTCATAAGGCTATTATCAAGGTCTTTGTTATGTTTTGGTAGTATTATTCATGTATAACCTGACCTCAAAGCCAAGTATCTCACAAAAAAAGAACATATAAACATATTGCAATAGATCACAGCAGTTTGTTTACATAGAAATGATGAAAACACATGTTATCACTGGACTGCTGTCAATGGTGACATTCTCCTAGAGCAAAAGTGAGTTAATGTCTATTTGTATTTGTGTGAATGGAGCAAGAATGAGAGTGTATACCTTGTGAGATCACTCCATATCAGCAGCCTACTTACACTTGAAGAGTAACTCACCCCTTCCTCTGATTGGTCACTTCATTATGGAAACACTATCTTGAAGAGCATATGCCAGCCATTCATAGTCACTCCTTTATTCCTCTCCTGAATGCTGCAGTTATTCTCTGGAATTTCCCCCACCAATCCAAAGCAGCCTTTTCACCCTAAATGGCCACTTTATTTCTAGTCTTTTCACAGTCAAATTTCACTCTGCCTCTCTGGCCCCTTCCTCTGATTGGTCAATCCCTCTCAGAACTTCTATTTGGAAGATGTTTCTAGGCCAGTCATGTTCACTCCTTTCCTGTATGGCTTTTTTCCAAATTCTTCACACTTCATGCTTTGATCCCTCTCATTAGAATGTAAACTCCTTGAGGGCAGAGATCATGTCTCTGCTTCTTTTTATATTCAAACTTCTGAGTGTAGTTCTTGGCACAGTCAGTGCCTTAGGAATTCTTGTAGACTTGATGATAAATAGTCAAAAAAGTTTAAGTGACTTGCCCGGTGTCACATGGCTGCTAAGTGTCTGAGGCAGGTTTGAACTCAGGAAGATGCTTTCAAAACTATGCTGTACCGACTGTGCCACCTAACTACCTCTGTAACATGAAGAGCCTAGACTAAAAGAACTCTACATTCTGCGATCCTATGAGAAAACTTCTAAGTAAGTGGTTAACAGTAACATAAAGGAAATTGTTTCTCAACTGATCTTTGAAAGATTAGGTTTTTAGCACATAGAAATAGATTCAAGTATGTTTTAAACTTGGATATTGAGTATAAATTTCTTAAATTCCAGGACTGTGTCTCATCATATATTGTTTTGTTCATATAAAGTCACATGATAAATGTTTGCTTAGCTGATTTGTCAAATTCAAAGTGACATGTAGTCCAAAAATGGACCTAAGAAGGAGGATGAAGAAATCAGTGAACAATTAATCTGATTTTGATGAGATTTTGAGTATACAAAATGGAATAATATGAGCTATGATTTGAAAGGTGCCTTGCAAACATTTCCAGGAGCAGAGGTGTCTAACTTGGGACTCACAATGGTCTAGGCACTGTGGTAGACACTGGAATAAAGGGAGATTTATAAACAGGGGCTCAGTTTAACTGAGTGCAGTTAAGTCCATTTAAAATATAATTGGGAAATGCATAACAAAAAAGTTAAAATGCAATAAAACACATTAAATATTATATTGTAGGACTAAGTTAATAGAAGACATATAGGGATCTTTATGGTTTGATTAAGGTCCTGTTTCCTATCTGAGCTTGACACCACAGGTGTGGAGGACTTGAATACCAAGAATCAGGTATTTTCTGAGACACAACGAAATGGTGGAAGGCTTGACAATAAAGCACTGCATTAGAAAGACTATTTCAATTGGAAAATTAAATGAAGACTAAGGAGAAGAAAGATCCCTTCTACAGTGAGGATCTTCTACTAATATCAGAATACCAGAGCATGTCTAATCAGATATCATTTATGTATATCAGGAGTCAAACTGAGAGTGACAAAAGAGATTTCTGGTGATATATTATCCCTGAAGGTTAGGACTTTAAACATTTCTAGATTGCTTACCAGTTTGCTTAACCAATCTTATCATCACCTCAGAAACATTTTTCCCCTAAAATATTTTTATAAAGTTACTTAGTTGTTATTGTAGTAGTTGTCTTTTTTCTTAGGCAATAGATTAATGAAAAGAAGATTGCATATGAAGTCAATTTGGGATACCAGCTTTATCAATTCTTGCCTTGTGTTCAATCAAACAAATAATACAATGATACAAAGCCTCAGTTTTCTCATCTGTAATATTCATTAGTACCTTCTTTTATCCTCACATGCTGTTGCCCTTCCAAAGAATTATAATAGATTAGTCAAGTATGATTTCATCTTCTATTACCTATGTTACCTTTGTTTCAACTCCTTGGTAGTCTTTCTATGCTTAGGAGATGAAAAATCCTAAACTATTTCTTTTTAATTTAAATTTTATTTTATTTTCAATTATAATTTTCTCACTCAGCAAAATTCTACTTCTTCACCCACTCACCATAATCTCCTACCCTAATTCAATTCATTCATTGAGAATGAAGGAAAATAAAACCCTTGTTACAAACATGTGTCATTGAGCAAAACAAAATTTTACATAGACCATTTCAAAAAACAAAAAATAAATATTAATGTTTTATTTTGTACTATAAAGCATTTATCTCTCTACCAGATGGTAGGAAGTAAGCTTAATTATTAGTCTTTTGGAATTGTGGACAGTTATTACACTGATCAGAATACCTAATTCTTTTTCCACATTTTTTGTCATTATATAGATTGTTTTCCTGTTCTTTCACACTTTACCTTGCCTCAGTTCATAAAAGTTCACATATTTTTCTGATACATCACTTTCATCATATCTTAAAATATATTACTTCTATTATAACATCTCACAATATGACAATATTTCATCATATTCTTTTTAGAGCACAAATTCACTTTTATTTTAAAGCTTTTTATTTTCAAAATATATACATAGTTTTTTTCATTTTTTCATTTTTTTTATTTTTTTGTTATTATTTTTTAATTTTTTTTATTCATTTTTCCAAATTATCCCCTCCCTCCCTCCACTCCCTCCCCAGATGGCAGGTAATCCCATACATTTTACATGTGTTACAATATAACCTAGATACAATATATGCATACATAGTTTTCAATAAAAACCTCTCGTTTCAATTTTTTTCTCCTCTTCTCCCACCCCTTCCCTTAGACAGCAAGTAATCCAATAATCATATTCTTATACTAAAACTTAAGTCACTCCCCAATTAATGGGCACTAATTGTTTGCTACATCAAAAAGAATTATAAACATTTTTGAGCATCCTTAGTTTATTTTATTTAGAACAAATCCTGCTCTTAATCTTTCCTCTTTTTAAGCCCCCCCTTTTCCTCTCCCTCTAGTTCCCTCTTTCATGAAATATATTTCTGAGCCCAGGTTCATCTTTTCTTATTTTATTCTTCACTCCTTTGATCAGTTTGATCAGAGATTGAAACTTTGCTCCAAGCCCTTCTTCTATATTTGTGGAGATGTCTATTTGTGTGTGTTCAGCTGTGTCTGACTCTTTGTGACCCCATTTAGGTTGTCTTGGCGGAGATAATGGAATGGTTTGCCATTTTCTTCTCCAGTTTATTTTACAGATGAGGAAACAGAGGCAAACTAGTTTAAATGATTTGTCTGGGATTATATAGCTAGTAAATGCCTGAGGTCAGATTTTAATTTGAAAAGTGGGTCTTCTTGATTCCAGGCCTGGTAAGCTATACTTTCCTACATGTACTTACATTCTTTTGTTTGTGAGATCATTTTTGCTAACTATCCTTTCTTTTCTTCCCACTAAGAGTATTGTTCCTCCCTTCCTTCTTTTCATTCTTCTCCCAAAGTTATCAAGGCATCTCCCTCTTAATATCATTGGTTCTTTTCTAGAATGAAGGACAAAGGGCAACAGATCTTATCTAATCAAACTTCCTCCCCTGATGATGATTGGGCTTAAAGGGGAAAGATATCATCTTTCCAGATTAGAATATGAAGAGATTATCTTTCGTTAGTTCTCTATCATTGTTTGTTTGTGTTTTTCTTTTTCTATTTCAATAACTTCTCTATTTAAACTTCAGAGTTTCTACACAGCTCTTTTTCATAAGGAATGCATGGAGGTTGTCTATTTCATTAAAGATCCATTTTTTTCCCATAGGATTATACTCATTTTTGCTGGATAACTTATTCTTGACTGTAAGCTCATATCTTTTGGCATATAAAATATTATTTTCCAATCTCTCTGTATCTTTATATTTGTGCTCACTCATTCATATGTGATCTGCACTGTAGCTCTTTAGGGACTTAGAATAAATAGATGAAAGCAATTTGTTCCAGTGACCATATAGGCAGCACAAGTAGGTACTGTGGAGCTTGGTCAGATATCAAAGACTCCAAAGTCATCCACTTCACCCTGGACTATCACCAATCATCTTGACTTTTATTTTGCCATTGGACTAGGATGACTCTGAAAGAGAAAATGAGGCTGACAACTTTGAGCAAGTCTGCCTCACCGAAATCCAATTCATGCAAAAGTCATGGCATTCCTGCTATGTCATCAGTCCTCTTCAACAGGGAAAACAAAGAACAATGACAATACTATATAATGTTAGCTTTGAGTTATTGTGATGATTAGAAGGCTTATAGGGGAGGAGAAGTGGTGGTATATTCAGGAACAAAAGTGCCGTAGGATCCAAAGTTGTCCATCAAAAATAGCAAAAACTAAAATAAAACATTTAAAAAAGAAAACTACCGCATGACTAAGATTCTAAATCTAATTCCTTTGATAACTTTAGCCCTGGATTTCAGAGAAAGATGAGTCTTTCTCCCTCTTTTATAGGAAAAAAATGAATCAGACAGTTTGGGCACTGGGAAATATAAGTATACAAATGAGAAAATATACTTTACAGGGGAAGACAATTATGTGGTGGTAAAAATAGCAGTAGATTTGGAGTTAGAAGCAGCTCTGGTACTTACTAGCTATATGATCCTGTAGGAGACATCAGTTGAAAAGCATTTATTAAGGTCCTACTATGTGTTAGGAACAGGGAATACAAAGAATGGCAAAGTATACTTCCTACTCTCAAGAAGCTCACAGTCTATTGGAAGAGACAACATAAAATGTACTGACTGGGGTTCGAATTTTCTCAGTTGTAAAAATGGATGGTTTGTATGAGGTCATTTTAAAGATTTACCCGTTTGTAATAATTTTTTTTTTTTTTTTTACTTCTTTCGGACAAACTAAGCTAAAGCAAAAATACTCCTCATCTCTGAGGTGGCTGTGTCACCATTGAAGTCTGAACAAAAGTCCCATTGTGAGATTTAAAAAATTGCTGTTTGATTGGACAGAGGAAAGAGATGGTCACATTAGTAAGAAAATGACTGGCACTGCTTCCTTAGAGAACAATTGCACTTCCTCTTGGGGCATAAACTACAGCAAACTTTCCACAGCTGGTCGGCATTATTTTCTTGTCATGATGAAACTTTGGGAGCATGACTATGGCCCTCAGGTACAAGTTGAATTTGGCTCCTCTAGAGATTGGAAAAGAATTGTTTTCTCTCTACCCTTGAACTAACTATTGGCCTTAGGGACTCTGATTAGGCTTTGTGCTGAAGATTAAATGCCTGGCTTGTGCCATGGTCAGATGACTCTGGGGAGAAATAGGGGCCAGGAAAGCATTTTGCCTAAAATACAAGTGCATCAAGGGGATGGTAACAATAATTTAAAAAGAATCATCTCTGTTACTTGGTCTGATGGGTGTGGAACAGCTGCCTGACTTGGAACTGCAGAAATGAGAATTTACCCAGAGCTTGGCAGTCTGGGTGTTCATCTGTAGGCTTTCTTCGCCCTTGATCCTGGGAGTTTTATAGCATAAGATGATGATCTGGGCATCAGTTCCCTTTGCTCAAACATCTGTGAGCACCAGGAAGTTGGGAGCCTGGTAGAAAATTCCTATGGAGGATCACAGGAGAATTACTTCTGCTAGGGTAACTTCTCCAAGGCTCTGGCAGAATTGAGCAAAATTAATAAGAGGATAAGAATGTGGGTAGTAGGAAGAGGAGTTTGGGTTCTAGTTGCCAAATTTGTAGCTTACATGTCAAATTCAGTATTTAAATGCAAAACCAGAGTGGAGAATCATTAAATCTGGAGGGCTCATGTCTGTACCTAAAATCATAAAGCTTTAAGATGAATTCATAGCAGGTTATAAAAGAGAGGTAGGGTCAAACCAAACTGATTTACTATTATCAGTGTTCTGAATAAATGAACTTTCCAGATAATTGAACTGTGTCCTTATAAATACTCAAATTATTTTAAGGAGTCTTGTCACTGTCCTTGAATTATTCAAGTTCCTTCTCCATAATGTAATCATTTTTTGATTCATGTATACAGGCAGTAGACAGAACAAAAGTTCTAGTTTTAAGAATCTGACTTCAAATTACCACGCAAGTGACCATGAACAAAGCATATAATCTCTCTCAATTTCATTTATGTAATCTATAAAATGAAGGATTTGGACAAGAAGGCCTTAGGGGTCCCTTCCAGATATAGATATATGATTCAGTTCAATGAACATTAATAAAGTCCCCACTGTGTACAAGATACTGTGTGAGACAGTTAAGATATTATTTTAAAAAATGAAATAATAAAGAGCAAAATGAACAGAACCAAGAGAACATTATATCCAGTAATAGCAATATTGTTTTAAGAACAACTTTGAGTGAATAAGTCATTTTGATTAATATAAATACAAAATTAACTACCAAGGACATGAAGTAAGATACTATTTATATCCAGAGAAAGAACTAAAAAAATAGAAGCTTGTACAGAATGATATATTTTTTATCTGTATCTAAGAATAGTAAATTCTAGAGTGGGAAGGAAGAGGGGAAAGAGGGTAAAAGAAATTTACATGGTAATTTTTTACACATTTAAAAGGAATAGCAAGTTGTACACAACCGATCTGCAGTTTCATGTGCAATCATTTTTTATTTTATGAGAATTCTTGTTTTATTCCATAAATTAAGAAAATAAATATTTTTAAATGAAGTAGTGCCTGCCCCTCAAATTGCTTATGCTCTATAGATAACGGGATTGTACACAGGAAGGTAAATATGTGTATAGACACACATAGAATACACAACAATTTAGGGAGAAGGAGTTCAGAGCACTGACAATTGGAGAGGAATCAGAGAACCTAAGCCTGGAGCAGAGCAAAGGTTTGCAAAAGCTGGAAGTGAAGAAGGAGAATATTCTGGGCAGGAGATGGAATGACATGTTAAGAGAATATCAAGAAGCCTAGTTTGTTTGAAATATAGAGATCTATGAAGAAGAAGAAGAATATGAAATCAGTCTGGAAAGACAAATTGGAGCCAGACTGTGAAAGTTATGATGATATAACATATTATCATAGGATCAAAGATGTCATATTATCATGTGAAGTCATCCCAAAAGGCTATTGAAATAATTTTTTTTCTTATTCCAAAATTGCTCAGGTTGGAGTGTCTTAGTGATTCAGTTTCCCCCTCTGCTGCCACTTGTTCTTCCTCCCACTGTAGAATTGATACTATTTCCCAGACTTATGGATGCTTTTTTTCCAAAAAGAGGGCTTTCCATAATTGGTTTATTTCTACCTCATTGATAAGTAGTGCTTTTGTAGATGATGCACATTAAAGGGGCTCATGTTCCCTTGTGAACCAAATGAAATATGATTCTGAATAAAAATAAAAATCAGAAAGAACACATTCTTCCTCATCTGGGTTATCTGATCAGATAGATAGATAGATAGTATATAGAATATGTATGTGTGTGTGTATGATATATATAGCATATAGAATCTGATCATGTGCTGGTGAGTTTTATATAAATGCAGAATCAGGAGAGAGCAGCTTATAAACTGATATAATTACAGAATCATTAGGGAGAAGGATGAGGTAGAAGGAAATATGTAAAACAGTTCTAAGAAAATTTAGATCTTTCAGTTCAACATGGTTTAAACCATGAAATGATGAATTGGATTGTTTGGTATCATTCCCAGAGCAACGATTAAGAGCTCGAATCCTCTTGACTTAAAAATGTTTTAAGGGAATTGAACATTTGAAAGAGATCATTGCTTGACCAGCTCTACTATGTAAAGCTCTACATAAATATCACACTTTTCTGAAACATATTATTATTAGCAGTAGTACTCATTTCTTTTCACCTTCATCAGATTTTTAAGTGCTACTGATATCAAATGAAAGAAAGTGCTCAGTAAAGAGACTGAGTAGTGGATGAGTGCATCACCATGACATATTATCTCAAAATCACCATCCATCCAATCACACGAAATTTAGCAGGATCTAAGATCATAGATCTAGAACTGAAAGGGATTTTAGAGATCATATAGTATAGCTCCCTAATTTTTCAAAAGAAGAAACAGAGACCCACTTAATGAATTTAAGAAGTTAAATGATTTGACCAATGGTATCAATCAATCAACAAACATTTATTATGTGCCTACAGCTGTGTCAGGCACTGTCCTAAATGCTGGGGTCATTCAAGTGCTACATAATAGAAGTTGGATTTGGACATGGGTCTTCTGACTCCAACATTATGAGGGCTTTTCCTGTTCCCCCCTGAGTTATGAGTGTCTTCTGCATGGCACCCAACCTTTTCTTCTTCCATTATGTGCACATCACTTGGAGGATGCAAAGAGAGACATGATATGCTGTTCTCAAGAAGCTTACGATGGAATATAGCCATAGCAGTGGAGGAATATATTCACAAAAATAAACGTGATACAAGAACAAATGACATAAGGACAAAGGAGTGATCCAGGCAAAGTGAAGTGAGAAATTGGAGGAGGAAGAGGTTGAGAAGAGAGAAAAGAATCTGTGTCTTGAAGAAAGGGAGAGACTTCATCAAAGGGAGACAGTATATTTTCAATTTGTCTGTATTCGGCAGAGCCTCTGGTCTTTTCATTTAGCCTTCATTTCCCCCCTTACTGTCACTCTCCCTTGGAACCTTATTTTTTCTTCCAGATTCTCCCTTCCTCCTATTCTGTGCTTGTCATTTCCTCATGTCTTTCTTCTCTCTGCTATCCTTTCAGAGGGACAAGTAGACAGGAAGTTTTAGGGTTGAGCAGAGAGATACTAACAATAGATGCAGTATGATATAATGGAAAGAAGGCCATATCTGGGAGTAAGAGAGGCTGGGTTTAAATGCCACTCCTAAGATTTGCTAATAATTTGACTTTTGGCCAAGACATAACCTTTCTGGGCCCAGTTCCTATAGTGTGAAAAGATTAAAGTAATCTAGTTCCTGTTTTCCTTTTTATTCATGAGCCTTCTTTCACAACTTTCAAAATAATCTAGACTTCAGCTTTGTTAAGCTCTGTCAGAGGCTCCAATCATTACGTGCTCACAAGAGAGCATTTGTCACCATAGAGAGGGGCTAATACAGGACCCAAGTATAGACCCTCATTTTTCATCACTCAGAAAATTAAATCCACTAGAAATGAACCATCTATTATTTGGGGACTGCTTTGGGACTTCTTGTGCCCTGAACTCAACTATCATTTTGAAATTGTCCCCAGTAAATTAGAGCCCCTCCAATTATTTTCAGCGGCTCAAATTGGTGTCACTGTTAAAGATAACAACAGTGTGATTCTAGCTCTCTCTAGGGTGAGTTTCAGCTCACCCACTTCAAAAAAGCCAGCAAACACTTCATTTAGGCACTAAAAAATGCACTCTTAGAAATGGAGGCAAACATTTTTTTTCCACTGACACTCCTGAGGGAATGGAACTTATAAAGACATTAGATGTCACACTTGAAGAGAGACCTATTTCCTCCAAAAGACACATGAAGTACTTTCTATTGGACTCAGGCTTCAGCCTGCAAAATTCAGCAGATGTATTGTATCCAGAGCTGTTCTTCTATACCACATCCCAACCTCATATCATGGTTGCCTTCTTTGCATACCACTGCTACTGGCTGAAACCCTAATATCTCTAAAAGCATCAAGCTCTCCCAGAGGTTCAAGCCTACTCTAGACTACTCAGTTTTCTTTCATTTCCTTTATCGCCTTCTGTAACCCATCTGTAATACTCAGCTTAATTTTAAACTGCCTTCTTGATATTACACAAGAGAGCTAGCATAAGTCAAGTCAACAAGCATTTATTAAGTGCTTATCATGTGCCTGGAACTTTGCTAAGTGAGAAGTTTGCAAGGAAAGATAAAAACATGATCCCTTATCTCTTTTTTTTGTATTCAATTTTAATTTTTATTGTAGTAATTTTATTTAGTTTTAATAAACATTGCTTTATGAATCATGTTGGGAAAAATCAGCACAAAAGGGAAAAACCAGGGAGAGATAAAAAGAAAAAAGTGAAAGTAGAATGTAATGATTTACATTCAGTTTTCTTAGTTCTTTTTCTGGATGCAGGTGGCATTTTCCATCCAAAGTCTACTGGGATTACCTTGGCTCACTGAACCACTGGGAAGAACCAAGCCTTTCATAATTGATCATCACACACTCTTGCTATTATTGTATGCAAGGTATTCCTGGTTCTGCTTGTTTGGCTCAGCATCAGTTCATATTAATCTTCCCAGGTCTTTCTGTAATTATTTTTAAAGCAACAGTAATGTTCCCTTACCTTCATGTACCACAACTTGTCCAGCCATTCCCCAATAGATGGGCATCTACTCATTTTCCAATTCTTTGCTACCACAAAAAGGGCTGCTTCAAACATTTTTTGCACATGTGGGTTCTTTTCCCTCCTTTATGATTTCCTTGGTAAACAGATCCAGTAATGGCACTTCTGGGTCAAAGGGTATGCACAGTTTTATAGCCCTTTGGGTGTAGTTCCAGATTGCTCTCCAGAATGTTTGGACATGATCCTTTATCTCAAAAGGCCTACATTCTAATGAGGGAGACAGCATACAAGTATCTATAAACTTAGAACTTATGTATGACTATAGACAGTGTAACTCAAAGGTGATTTTAGAGAGAAGGTGTGGGAGCAATTGAACAAGGCATCTTTCAGAAGATAGAGTGGTATATGCAAGAAATAGCAAGTAGGATAATGTACTTGAATAATGTGTATGTGGAGGAAAGCAAAATGTAAGAAGACTGGGAAGATAGGAAGGAGCCAGATGGTAAAGGGCCTTAAATGCCTAACAGAAGATTGTACATTTGTTTTTAGAGTTACCTGAGTTTATTGAGAAAGGGAGACATGGATACTTTAGGAAATGATCTTTGGCAGTAGAGTGAAGAATGGATTTGTTTAGGGAGAAACTTGAAGCAGGAAGACCAATTAAAAGACTGTTGCAATAATCCAGATGACAGATGATGAGAACCTGTTTGGTGGCTGTGTGAGAAAAGAGAAAGAAGTATATGTGAAAGATGTTGTAAAGGGAGAAATGAAAGGATTTGACAATAGATTAGGTGAGTGTGTCAAGGAAGAATGAGGTGTTGAAGATGGCACTACTGAGGTTGTAAGCCTAGGTCCTGGGAGCATGATAGTATGTTTGATACTAATAGGAAAGTTGAGAAGGAGGGACAGTTTTGGGGAAGGTAGAATGAGTTCTAATTTAGACATGCTGAGTTTAAGATGCATAAAGGACATTTTATTTAAGTTGTCCAAAAGAGCTCAAATTTAGGAGAAAGATTATTTGCCCAAATAACCATAGCCCTCCCATTTCTGCAATTAGCTATTCTGAAATTTTAGAAATGAAAAGAGCCCTAGAGATCTTCTGGTTTTATTAGCCTATGGATTAAGTTCCTATTTAAAAATTTTGTACAAGTGTTCATCCATATTCTATTTGAATATGGATGGAGAACTCACTCCTTCATAATTCAACCCATTCCATTTCCAGAGAGCTCTAATTATTAGAATCATAATATACCCTTTGAAAGGATTTTAGAGGCTACATATATATATAGTCCTTTATTTTACAGACTAAGAAACTAACAAGTTTCCTAACAGGGAAATTTAAGTGACTTGTCTAAGATTACTTAAATAGCAAATGTCAGGATTCCTACCATTATCATTAAAAAGAATTCTTCTACCATACAACTATTCCCTATTAGTCATAAAACATTTATTATTCAATGAACATAATTACTTGGTGCCTCCTATATACAGGACACTGTGACAAGCATTTGAAGACTTTTTTTTTTAAAGAATAAAACAGCAGTATATTATTACAAACTATATTACAATCATGGAAACAATCTGATCCTTGTTAAGAACTAGAGAGGTTGATCAGTGGAATAGATTAGTTATACCACAAATAGTCATAAATAACTATAATAATCCAATGTTTCATAAACCCAAAGATCCAAGCTTTTGGGGCAAGAATTCACCATTTGACAAAATAACAGTTTGGCAGAAACTAGGCATAGACTGATAGCTCATATGTACACCAAAATTAAGTCAAAATGGCTAAATGATTTAGACATGAAGAATAATATATGGAAATAAGTGGACCATGAACACTTGTATCTGTCAGACCTATGATTAAGAAAAGAATTTGTGACCAAACAAGAGATCGAGTTGATTATGGTAAATAAAATAAATAATTTTTATTACAAAAAACTAAAAAAGATTTTGCATGAATAAAATCAATGCAGTCAAAATTAGAAGGAAATTGGGAAATTGGGAGGAAATTTTATAGCAAGTTTCTCTGATTGAAGCCTTATTTATTGACTCAATAAGAAATTGAGCAAAAATTTTTAAAAATGAGCCATTCTCTATTTTATCAATGGTCAAAGAATATAAACAGGCAATTTTCATACAAATAAATGAAAGCTATATATAATCATATAAAAAAGTCTAAATCATGATTGATTACAGAAATGCTGGAGAAGATATGGGAAAAGTGATACATTAATGGACTGTTTATGGAAGTGGGAGTTGATCTGACTCTTCTGTAGTATGAGGCGGAATTTGAACTAAGATCTTCCTGACTTCCAGGATGTTGAATTATCACTGACTATCTCTCCTATGTAGATTTCTCTCTCTCATCTCCTCTTTCAGGCAATGATTTTTTTCAAAATTTAGCTAAAAACCCATCTTCCAATGTTTCTTGTTTCTCCTTATTGTTAGTGCATCCTCTCTTCAATCACATCCTTTATCCTATCTATAATTTCTTTGTACATTGACATTTCTCATTAGTTATTAAGCTCCTTGACAACAGAAATTTTTGTTTGCTTTCTTTGCATTGCCAGTGCTTAGCACAGTGCCTGCCATAAAGTTGGTGCTTAATTTATTATTGTTGTACTCTCTTTAATAGCAGTGCCCTCAGTCCATCCCCACCTCATCCTATGTTGTTTTTATTTTGATTATCTATCAATCTTCCACAGGTGGAAGGGACAGGAGAGGGGAGGAATCACTTAATGTGTAGAAGTCCTCTTCCAAGTATATAAACATTATTCTGGCTTCATGACCACCTCGTTTTCTATTTGTATCATGCATCTCTTAAATGTTATATTTTATGTTATATTTATACATCAGTCATCATTGTTAAAATGGTGCCAGAAATTTATATGCACCATGCATTTCTAAAGGAATTTAATTGTATCCATCTATAATCTGATAATGGACAAAGTGAATTTTCTTTCCTGCTAAATATGAAGGCTTATAAAAGGCAAATAAAGCCTCTGGCCTAATTGTTTTTATTATGTATCCAAAAGTACTAAGAAATGTCTTGGGATTAGTAGTCGACATATATAACTTGCTGGTCTTTTACATGATATTTCATCTCCCAGCGCTTATTTTTTCATGACCTGTGTCTGAAATATTCATCTTCACCTCTATCTCTGAGTAAATTTTATGTCAGTACTCATAAACAGTATTTGTAAAAGAACAACCATGAAAATAATTATAGCTTTTATGCCACCATAAATTGCACAGGATGAAAAGATAAGAAAATTCCACAAGGAATTTGATTTTTAAAAACAGTCCAAATTAAATAAACATATAATATGTTATTTGGTGGATTTAATGAGAAGATAGACATAGAAGAATATAGTGAATATTCTTCCAATTCTTCCAATACATCCAAAACATTCTTCCAATACATCATAACAAATGATGTATTGGAAATGTGGTCCAGGAGTAAAGAATGAATTGTTCCATGATTCACAGCCAGATAGCCACTTTAGTTATTGGTGATAATAATAAAATAAAAGATTTTCCTTTATTTGTTATAAAGAAAAACGTGGGATCATTTGAAATGCAGTGCAATTCTCCCCTTGCCATCCAGCTGATCCCTTTTCTTCTATTTATGTATTATTTTAATCTTAAGGGTCTACCAGATTCCTGTGCTCAGATAGACCAATTCATCATTTGCTCTCTATGCAAATATATATCCCTGGTTGGAGAATGGGTAATTTTCATTCCACATTATTTTTTTTCAATAAGAACTATTGGGTTAGACTCTTTTTAGTGTTTGTAGATTTCATTTAGGATGCTCTGTATGTAGCTAGCATACTGTTATCAGCAAACATGAGCATCTGGAGGCCATCATTATCTAAAAAGAATCCTTCCATATAAACTCTTTGCTGAACAATCACCATGACAGTAACAGGCAACTTTGTCTAAGATATGACTCCCTTTATAATCAGTGGATTACCAAATAAATTTATCTCAGTTATTGCTTCTATTCCTGAATCTTGTGTCATTGACTTATTACAACAGATGATGAACTGAGTTTTAAAAGCTCGAAAATCTAAGAGTCTTAAGGCAGGAAGTATTGTATCCCAAAGAGACATAGGACATGCAAAAACAAAAGAGTGGGAAATGAAATATCATGTAAGTGAAATAGCAAGAGGACTATTTTGGCAGCAACAGAGAGTACACGAAGGGAAATAATAACAAACAATAAAGCTAGCTGAGGATCAGATGATGAAGAACTTTCAATGTTAAGAAAAAGTTGTTTTGACTTTATCTCAGAGATGATAGGCAGCCACTGGTGATTTTTGAGCAGAGGGTTAGAATGACAAGACAAGATTTACTAAAAGTAATTTAGCAGGAATGGAAAGGATGGATTAGAGGTGGGGTTAAATGCAACAGGAAGATTAATTAGCAAAGTTGATGAAATTTGGAATTTATGTAATTTATATGTGATTGGAGAAAAAGGAAGAAGTACAGAAAATTCTGTGATGATAGAATTAACCAAGCCTGGCTACTAATTATATGTCATAAACTATTTTCTAAAGCAGAGAAGAAGGGTGAACAAAGTTAGATACTAAATTTTGAGTCTAGGTGACTAGAATTATACTAGTGCCCTAAACAGAATAGGAAAGTTAGGAAAATGAGTAGTCCAGAGGAAAATAAAGATGAATTTTGTATTGAGTATATGAGTTTGAGATGTGTAGAGAACTTTGTGTTGGAGCTGTCTAATTGGCAGATTTGATCATGAGGAAAGAGATCTCAGGTATGAAAGAACGGTTGACTATGTAGATCTGGGAGGCATTTCAAAGGAGATGATAAATAAACCACAGGAACTATTGAAATGCCTGATAGAAAAGGATCACAGGAGGTTGGGGCAGGTGGGGGGGGGAGGACAGGGATAACAGTGCAGCAAAGGAAAAACTAACAGAAAGGATAAATGAAAGTAATAATTCAGGGAAGAGAAAATATTCAAAAAGACCATGTGGTGAGCATGTGAGGTCAAGAAGAATGAAGACTGAGCAAAGACCATTGGATTTAGCATTTAATAGGTCATGATAACCCTAAAGAAAGCAAATTCAGTTGAGTGTTGTCAGAAGCCTATGAAGAACCAAGGAGTGAGTTCAGGAATGTGTAGATATATGTTTGCCTATGTTGGCATAATGAGCACTCTGAAGAAAAATTACACACATGACATACTTTTAAGCTTAATATACATTACTATCATTCATCCATCACTTTCTTAAGACTAACCAACCACAAAATAGAAAATTAAGCCCGATTTCCAAGAGGCAAATTCTAACAGTGAAACTTTAACAGCAGTTTTCTCCAGCCAGTTCAAGTGGGCTCTAGAATACCCCTGAATAAATGAGAAGAAATGAAGCAGACATTGACTACAGAAGTGCTTTTTTACGGGGATTTGGCTATGAAAGGGAGGTGATCTATAGTCTAAGAAAAAAGATTGAGAGAGATGTAGAGTCAACTGAAAGTTTTTAAAAGATGAGGAACACTTTGATAAGTTTGTAGTCAACAAGGGAGAAGTCAGAAGAGAAAGAAAGATTTAATGGAAAAGGTAAGAGGGAGAGAAAAGGCAAAGCATAAAGTATTTATTAAATATTTTTATAGGCCAAGCATTGTGCTAAATTCTAGGGAGATTATATATATATATATATATATATATATATATATATATATATATATATATATATATATATATATATCAAATTGCTTCCATTTTCTTAGGAAAATATGAGTCAACTTCGTCTCTTGGAATGGAGGAGGGAAGGAAACTATTAGAAGCTTATGGAGAAAAGAGGATACTTGGAACATCTACAGGGCTTTGAGATAGAGAATCAGTAAGGGAAAAGGAAAATAATTATCTATGGCACTGAGGAACCTATTAAAATAAGATAATGACATAAATTGCTGATGTCCCCAGTCACTATATTGGAGTGACTTTTTCCAACTTCATTAGGCATCATTAGGCATATGGGAAGCCAGATATTGAAAAGAATCTGTTAAAGTCTCCTCCCATCCCACCCTATATTTTATTTTAATATATATATATATATCTAAGATTAGAATGTTAAAATACTAATGTAAAAGATCCATTGTCTATGATGATAGAAAAAGTTCATTAATAAAATCTTTACAGATCTTTTCTCTTTTTGAATCTACAGATTTTTCTTGTGTATTTATCTCAGATGCCCTTGGGATAACTTCACATTATTGAAAATGTTGCCAAACTTCACTTGAACTTTATTTTTCCTTAGCTTGTCTTTCATTGTTTTATGAGGTTTTCCTGCTCATAATCTTCTACCATCCTCTTCTGAAAGATTTTCAAAATCTTACAAATACTCATCTGCCAAAAAAAAAAAAAATCTCTTCTTGTTCAGAAGACAAAGGGTTTGCTAGCTGAGATAATTCCTAAATTATTTTGGCTTCCTTGCAATGGTAATTGATTTACATCAATTAAACTTGCCAGTTTATAGGTACAACATAGAGGTATGGCTTCAATCCATAAGAGCCTCGGCCAACCACTTCATCCATAGTCATTCACACAACCTCCAAAGGGAGATATAATCAAAGTCTCAAACAAAAGTTTATCACAAAAGCAAGCTCAAGTTAATGAAGAAAATCCCCTAATCAGCTCCCTATGTTTGCATGAAATTATTATAATAATTGTCCATATCTTTTCTTCCATTCCTTTCTCATTAGGGGTGGGAGGACATCATGACAAATAACCATTTAAATAAGCGAGATTGTACTTGCTTCAAATGTGATTGATAGTTTTTTCTTAATTTTATTCTCCTAATTTTGCACCAACTTTCATCTTTCATCTAACAAGTTGGTATTCTGATTACACAGAAACATCTGAGTAACGAATGATTTTCGTATTTTAATAAGTGTTTATTTTATGTTAAAATAAAATAAATTTAATTTTCAGTGATTTTATTTGATATTCTTCATATCTAGCATCTCCCTCTTCATTTCTTGTAGAAAGCACATATAGGAATATAGGAACAAATCTTCCATATTTTCCATTTGCCATTGACTTTCTCTAATTCCTTCTGAAGCACTTATTTTCTAACATACTTTTGCTATTTCCTATGCCCACTTTTTCAGTGAAGTCACCAAAAAAACCAAATTACATGTTAATAGAATTATTAAAATTCAAGTTCTTCATAGAATCATTCTGCAACTTATATTGAGGAATAAACTAGAGTTATTTGTGATCTTTTCATATATACTTATCATAAGCACCGAAATATCATGAACAAAATCCCCATAAAATGTTTTTTTTTTTCCCTTCTATTTCCACTGTTTGAGTTAACTGCATCAATGCCTTTATGTGCTACTTCTAGGAGAATCTAAAATAAATCTTCATGCTTAATTTCAACTTTCTTTTGCCTTTTGATTTAATTTAATTTATAGTAGGTACATCAAGAGTGATATGATTCCATTTGATTGGAAATAACATCCATTCCTTGGTCACTGGTCAAGGATCACACATTAATACTATTGACACCTAAGATAATGTTTTTATGTAGACACCCATATCTCCTTTACCATGTATCTGTTATCTATTATGATCTATTCAATGTATTCTTATTGTATTCTGGGATGAAATCATTGGTCATCCAAGTGATCATCCATCATCTGTGTGGAATAAATATATTTATGGGTTGATTGTATATGAGTATATCGTGACTTTGACTGTTTTTTTTCATTTACTTTGTTGTTAAGTATGTTGTTAAGCCAATTTTTTTACAGTAACTATGGATTTTATTGGGGAAAATCTGTATTGCTTTAAGAATTAAACTAAGAATTAAGATCCTCAACTGGGATCATTTAGAAAGAGAAATATTTTTGTTTTTAGACTATGTACATAGGACATCTTCCAAACATTTATAACTATTTTGCATTTTTGTGTTTTTTATTTGTTTTTTTTTTAGTATACTGAATTCATTTTAATATATACATATATAACTATATGCATATATTTGCCTCCCCACTAATTCCAATCACCTAACTACCTAAAGAAGAATTTTGGATAATTTGTTCTTAGTAAAGTAATCTTTGTCAGCCATGGTTGATGAAAAAAAATCTTATTCTGTGTTACAAAAAATGCATACAGATATCAACTTAGAGAAACAGGATAGAATATTTTAATGAACTGTTCAAAATATTTTCTTAAAGATACTCTTTTAATAGCCAACAATCTTGAATGGCTTAATCAGAGGAATATTCCAGTGTAATTACTTATATCAGTGATCTACAAAATGGGATTTCAGTTCCCAGTCGAGATCATAGCATGACTCCAAGGGATTTGAGATCACCCATTTGAAGAGTGTAATGATGGGTTGCATCCCAATTCCCTTGCCTTAATCAATAGTAGAACTTCCGTCCTGATTATTGCAATAATCACCTAGCTAGTTTCTTTCAAAGCTCCCTCTTCACCAATCCATTATCCATAAAGCAGCTGCCAAAGTGACTTTTTTATTGCAAAGGAACCTGACCATGTCCTACTCAGTAAATTCTAGGATCAAATATTTTATCTTACTCAATTTTTTTTAGAATTAGAATTTTTATGCAAGATTTAAAGGGATAAGAAAAGAAACTAGGCATGTAATTTTATTGATATAAGTAGTTTCCAGATAAGGAATCTGCCAGTGCAAGTATGTGCTTTCTTTGTAACTTTTAGAATTAGGGAAATTATGTCTTATAATATAAATAATTATTAATATAATTCATATGTGTCTATAAATTAGTGGAGTACACATATACACACACATATATATGAGTGACTTTATTGAACTAATTGAAAAGGAAAATCTAAATTTTAGAAACAACAGCTTCTGATGATAGTTGATTAATGTATCTTCTCTTTTGAAAAAGAAATTGCTCCATAAGAAATTATTCACAAGGGGATTCTTCCAAGCTTGCAGAGAATATTTAATCCCTATATTATATAAAATGCTTTCAAACATAGAGAATCAGCATTCAACACCAATCTTTTTATAAATTAAATATGCCTTTATTCACACAATCTGACAAAGATAAGGTAGTAAAAGAGAAGTGCAAACTAGTAACATTAAATAAATAGTTCAAAGATCCATGATTTTATTAATATAGATACTCCTTTCTCCAGTAGAGATTGAAATTCCTCTATGATTTAGTAGTCTTAAAGAACTGCTGTGGGAGAAAAATTAGTCACTCTGTAATCAACTTGGTAATGAGCTTCTCAAAATTTTACTAGAATGGTTCTCAGTCTATAAACATAGATTGTTGTTCTTAGCCTACACATGAAGGAACATCCTTTGTAATAGACTGAAGCAATCAGACATACTTTTTAACCAAGTTATAAAAATAGCAGTAAAGTTGTGGATAAATAAGTCATGAGCTAGTCTAATGGTCAAACAGAGGATATGAGTTGGAGACAAAATCCTGATATGGAATCACTCTTGGGAAAGAAAGAATTTACTTCTTTCTGTCTTCTCTCCATTGACTATGGGCTTTGAGAAACTGACTAGTGGCAAAGTAGGATCTAATTAGGATTTGAAAAAGTAGACTAAAAAATGCTACACATTCACTTAGAAATAATATTCACCTGAAAAAAGTCATCTTCAGTGAATGTGACTCCCTATGTTAGCGAGAAGTGTCAGCTATGGACAAAATACCTGACATTCTAAGCACTCCAGGGAAATAAGAGGAACTTCATGAGAATTCTACAAAGGGAAAAGGATCTTTTAGTGATCAACGGTTCCATTCCATCTTTCCATATATGTTTTCTGCATATATGCTCACTTTCTTTGTACTTTGAGATTGCATCTATTCTCCCCTTGAATCCTATGTGCATTTGTGGAAGAATATATCTTAGATTTTGGGGTGAGATTATTTTAGTAATTGCTGTTCCTTCTATATCATTTTACTAAGAATCTAGTTTAGTGAGTAGACCACTGTTCCTAGGATCAGGTAGGTTAAAGTTCAAACTCAGTCTCAGGTACTCATTAGCTATGGAATACTGACCATGTCATTTAACTTCCTTGAGCCTCAGTTTCCTTATATGTAAAGTGGATGTAATGATAACATCTACCTCCCAGAATTATTTTGAAGATCAAGTAAAATATACTATGCATAAAGCACTTTGTAAACTTTAAAGCACCATATAAATTATATTATCATTCAAGTGATTTTTAGGAAGAAACATACAGGGGAAGAACAGTGTTCAGCAACAATAATAGATCCCATAATAGATCTTATAGATTCAATGATAAACAACTAGTCCAGGAAAGTGAAGATGAAATATGCCATTTGCTTCCTGCTAGAGAAATGATGAACTTAAAATGCAGAGAAAGATATGCATATTTTGGTCATGGCCAATTTGGCAATTTATTTTGCTGTCTTATAAATGTCTATGATGAGGACATTATTTATTTGTCTACTAGTATAGTCATCATTCATTTATTTTGTTATTGTTATTTAATTGGGGGGAAGTGAGAGGTATAGATTATAAATGCATGTAAAATAATTATTATTTTAGAAAAGGAACATGATATTATAATGAGCAAAATATACTGGGCTATCTGTAGCCAAAAAAAAACCAACAAACTTACCCAATCTAATCCTATGGAGACAAGTGGACCTTTATTTCTGGTTCTTTCTTTTGTCTTCTGGTGCTTCCTACAGCACAGTAGGAAACCTTGCTATGATTATCAGAGCTCTGGGGTTCTCACCAATATGAATTACACATTTCTAGAGCAGCAGTTCCACACATAAATGACTTAATTCTTTTGAAGGTCCAGTTTGATGGGTAGAACAGTAGCAGGGTGATATGATGGCCTGGTGGGAACATAATAGGGTAAAGCATGATTAAGTGTACTGGGACAGTTAACTATTGTGGGCTCATCAGTAGTTTAAAAAGTATACAATAATATTTGAAAACAAATTATCCAGCATGATCCTATAGGATTTATACCAGTAATATAAGGCTAATTCATCACTTGTAAAGTAATCAGTAAAATAAATCACATCAAAAGAGAAGCCATAAAATTGTATCATTACATTAACAGATATGAAAAGGGTTTTTAATAAAATAGAACACACATTTTATTACAAATATAAGCATTGAAAATTTCATTCTTTTTCTTCTTGATACAATAAAAAAGCACTAATTTGAAAGTATGACCCACTATCAGATTCATTGTGGGAATATTAGAAGATTTTCCACTGAAAACACATAAAGAGCAAGGCTAACCACTCTCACCCTTGATGTTTATCACATTTTTAGAAAAACTAAATGATTATAAATGTAGAACACCCTTGGGATAACTTCTCTAACTCACAGCACTGCTATTTGGTTCCATCCCCAGAAGGGCAACTCTTAATACTAGCTAGTTCTGGGTGTAAAGACATGGATGGTTCTTCTCCTAAATGCTTACTTATGGGCCTCTACCTGTGTATTCACCCTAACAACTGAGCAGTTAATCTAACTAGCACTTTTTTTCAGAGGCAATTGGGGTTAAATGACTTGTCCAGGGTTATATATCTGGGAAATGTTTCTCTGAGGCCAAATTTGAACTCAGGTTCTCCTAACTTCAGGATTGGTGCTCTATTTACTATACTAACCAGCTGCCTCTATTTAGTTAGTTCTTTAGCAAAAACATTTATTCAAATGGCATAATACTTCTGTACCAATTTCTTCAGTTACAGAGGTACTTTCTCACAATTACACTAGAATCCAAGATGGGGCAAGAGTAGAAACTTAAAAGTTCAGTAATAATGAAACACTCATGTGCTCAACATTCATGTCCAGGGCAATCACAAATCTGAATCATAGGACATCCATGCTCATATTTCTTTAGAATATCTTTATATAGCCATGAGTTGCTGCTTTTCACTTGAGATGATTCTTTGCAGGACACAGTATCTTTGCTGGATTAATAGATGAGCAGGGTTTATTTCACTCAGTGTAGTGTCTCAAAGGAATGGGCCACTACTGGATCTATATCCCAAAGAAATCATAAAAAAGGGAAAAGGACTAATATGTGCAAAAATGTTTATAGTAGCCTTTTTTTGTAGTGGCAAGGAACTGGAAATTCAGTGGATGTCCATCAGTTGGGGAATGGCTGAATAAGTTATGGTATATGAGTGTTATGGAATATTATTGTTCTATAAGAAATGATGAGTTGGCTGATTTCAGAAAAGCCTGAAAAGATCTATATGAGCTGATGATGAATGAACTGAGCAGAACCAAGAGAACATTGTACATAGCAACAAGATTATTTGATGATCAACTTTAATGGACTTGTCTCTTCTCAACCTTGGGATGATTCAAGGCAACTCTAAAAGACTTGGGATATAAATACCAATCACACCCAGAGAGCAAACTATGGAAACTGTGGATCAAAGCATAATATTTTTATCTTTTTGTTTATTTTTTTCTTTCTCATGTTTATTTTTTTCCTTTTGGTCTGATTTTTCTTGCATAATATGACAAATATGGAAATAGGTTTAAAAATAATATGGAAATATGTACATATTTAACCTATATCAAATTGCTTTCTATCTTGAGGAGGGAGAAGGCAAAAGAGGGGAGGAGAAAAATTTAGAACACAAAGTTTTAGAAAAGAATGTTGAGAACTATCTTTACATATATTTGGAAAAATAAAGTGCTATTAAAGAAACTGCTATGCAAGGCTTTATGTTTGAACAACTTCTTCATTTTCTATGGGCAATAGCTACTTTTTAAAAAAAATTGTATCTTTTGTGCCTGCTCACTGGCACATAAACAATAAATGCTTATATCAGACTAAAGACAATGATAAAATATATTTTAAATGCAGACATTAAGGTAGCTCATAATATATCAGACCTATACAAGGACAGCCATAAAAATTATAACAGAAATAAAATAAAAACAAAATAATTATAAAGATATCACATTCGTAGAATGAGGTTAAGCCAACATTTTACACTAGCAATACTTTTCAAATTAATTTATTGATACAACACCATACCAAGTCAAAATTTCAGGGTGCTGCTTCATATGATGAGGAAAAAAAATGCTTTCAAAAATATATGGGAAAACTAAGGAAAATAAAGGGGATCTATAGAGAGAAAAATAGATGACTAAAGACTTGCCCTATAAGATATCAAATTATATTGTAATGTAGTAGTTATTATAGAACACTTAATAATGGTTAACAAAATAGAAAAAAAAATAGGTAATGGAACAATATAGAAAAATGTTGAATTTAAAACCAAAGGCACACAAAATGTTGAGAAATTAAGCATTACTGAACTTCCAGGAGGGGAGCCAAGGTAGCAGAATAAAGTCAGGAAGCTGCTCAAGCTCTCCCGGTTGCCTTCAAAAATCATGTGATAGAGTCTGACATAATAAAACCACCCTCCAGTACAAGATAGACTGAAAAAACTTGAAGAAAAGTCAGTCTTACTGGGGTGAAAAGATTGGTCAGCCCATGTCAGATAAACTCTTGGAAAACTGGTGAGAGGTCTGAATCACAGCAAATCAACAACTAAGACCCTCAGTACTGGCTCAGTAGAGGAGTAAGTCAGTGGAGCAGCTTTCAATTCCAGCTCTGAAGGTACTCTGGGAAATCAGGCTATTTCCTGAAAAGAAAAGGCAAAGCTACCCCCTGCAAACACAAATGGACCCTGTGCTTCATCTTTAGCCCAGGAACAGAGCTTGACCTTAAAAGTTAAAAAAGGAAGAAATATCAAAAGAAAAGGAAAGAAAATGAGCAAGAAACAGAAAAGAACCTTGACTACAGTTACTATGATGATAGGGCAGACCAAAACATAAACTCAGATGAGGACAGAATGTCCACAGAGGATATCTCAAATAGTGATATAAATTGGTCACAAGGCCAAAGAGGCTTCTTGGAAGTTATCATAAAATACTTTAAAAAGCAAATAAGAGAGGTAGAAGGAAAAAAATATGAGAAGGGAAATGAAGGGTATTCATGAAAGAGACAGTTTGGAAAAGGAAAGGAAAAAATGTCTGAAGAAAATAATTCCTTCAACAGTAGAATTAACGAAATGGAAAAAGCTATACAAAAGCCAAATAAAGAAAACTGCATATTAAAAACTAGAATAGGGCAAATGGAAACTAATGTCTTTGTGAGACAACAAGAATCAGCCAAACTAAAAAGAATGGAAAAATGGAAGAAAATATGAAATACCTCATTGAAAAAACAGCTGATCTGGAAAATAGATACAGAAGAGATAATTTAAAATTTATTGGCTTACCTGAAGGCCATGACCAAAAAAAGAGCACTGGACATTATTCTACAAAAGATCATTAAAGAAAATTGCCCCGATATTCTATAAACAGAGGAGGAAATACTCATTGAAAGAATCCAGCAATCACTTTTGGAAAGAGATCGCACAAAGAAAACTCTAAGAAACATTGTGATCAAAGAGCTTAGGATGCCATATTCTAGAAGGCTAAGGACCTAGGGTTACAACCAAGAATTAACTATTCATCTAGACTCAACATCATCTTTCAGAGGAGGAAATGGAGCTTCAATGAAGTAAGACACTTTCAATCATTTCTATTGAAAAAAAAAACACAGAACTAAATAGGAAATTTAATCTACAAACATAGGACTCAAGAGAAAGGCAAACAGGGGAAAAATATATATATCTATCTTATTTAAAAGTTAAACTGTTTTACATTCCTAAATGGGAAAACAATGCATGTAACTCTTGAGAATTATATGTTACTGGGGCAGACAGAGGGAGGTACCACAAGGACAGAGAGTGTAGTTGTGAATGGACTCTGATATGATGACATCAAAGAAAAAGACATTAAGGGGTGGCAAAAGGTCTGTACAAGAAAATGAGGACAGAGGAAGTATAAAGGGAAAATTAGTTCACATGAAGAGGTGCGAAAGATCTATTACAATCAAAGGAAAGAATGGAAGAGGGATGAACATTGTCTGATGCTTGAGCTCATCAGTTTTTTATTCTAAGATGGAATATCTTAATCATTCAGTTGGGTGTAGAAATTTATCTAACCCTATGAAGATGGAGAAGGAGAAAGAGAAAAAGAAAAGGGAGGGACCAGATAGAAGGGAAGGCAGACACACTAGGGAAAAAGGTAAGAGAAGAGGGGAAGTTTGATAGAAGATAAGGTAGTAGGTGGAGTGGATTAAAAAAATTACCAAGAAAATGGGAAAGAGTGATAGGAGATAAGGTAGTGGGTGGAGTGTATGAAAAACAGCAACAACAACAAGACTGAGGACAAGATAGAAAGAAAGAACAAAAGTATATATGGGGGAAGAAAATAGGATGGAGGGAAATACAGAGCTGATAATCATAATTGTGAATGTGAATGAGATGAGCTCTCCCATAAAATGAAAGCAAATGGAGTGGATTAAAAAACAAAATCCTACAATGTGTTGTTTACCAAAAACACTTTTGACAGAGAGAGGCACATACAGAGTAAAGGCAAAAGTCTAGAACAGAATTTATTATGTTTCAGCTGAAATTTAAAAAAAAAAAAAAAAAAAAAAAAAAAAGCAAAGGTAGCAATTTTGATTCCAGATAAAACAAAAGTAAAAATAGATCTTATTAAAAGAGATAAAGAAGGAAAGTGCATCTTGATAAAGGGTATCATAGATAATGAAATAATAATGATACTTAATGTGTATGCTCCAAGAAATAGAGCAGGCAAATTCCTAAAGATTTTAAGCCAGTTACAGAAAGAAATAAACAGCATAAATGTAAAAGAAATAAACAGCAAAACTATTCTAGTAGGAGACCTCAACTTTTCCCTCTCTGAATCAAACAAATCTCACCACAAAATGAATAAAGAAAGAAATTAAAGAAAATAGGTTCCTAGGAAACTTAGATATGATAGACCTCTGGAGAAAATTGAATAGGGACAAAAAAAGAATATACCTTTCTCTTGGCATTACATGGCACCTTCACAAAAATTGACCATGCATTATGGCATAATACCGCACAATCAAATGCAGAAAGGTGGAAATAATAAGTACTTCCTTTCCAGGCCACAATGCAATAAAAAATATATATTCAATAAAGGGCCAGGAAAAGAGAGACTCAAAACCAATTGAAAATTAAATAATCCAATTATAAAGAATGAGTGGGTCAAACAACAAATCACATAAACAATCCATATTTCAAGAGTATGACAATAATCAAGACAACATACCAAAACCTATGGGATGCAACCAAAGAAGTTCTTAGGGGAAATTTTATATTTCTAAATAGCTACATGAATAAAATAAAGAGGAATCAATGAATTAGGTATGTAACTAAAAAAGATAGAAGAAGAACAAATTAAAAACTCCTTATTAAATACTAAATTAGAAATTCTGAAACTCAAAGAAGATATTAATAAAATATAAACTAAGAAAATTATTGAACTAACAATAAAACTGAGTTGATTTTATGAAAAAATCAACAAAATAGATAAAACTTTGGTAAATGTGATCAGAAAAAAGAAAGAAAAACCAAATCACTAGCATCAAAAATAAAAAGTGTAAACTTACCACCAATGAAAAAGAAATTAAAGAAAAAATTAGGAGCTATTTTCCCAACTGTATGGCAGCAAGGCTGACAACTTAAGGGAAATGAATGAATATTTACAAAAATATATAAGTTGCTCAAGTTGACAGAAGAGGAAATAAATTACTCAAATAGTCCCACTTTAGAAAAAAAAAATAATAAGATTAAAAGTACAAAGCTTGAAAAAAAATCTTTATAGTCAGTATAAAGGTCTGATATATAGTCCTATAAAGATCTCATTTCTAAAATATGTAAAGAACTGTGTCAAATTTATAAAAATGCAAATCATTCCCCAATTGATAAAAGGTCAAAGGATATGAACAGACAATTTTCAGATGAAATGAAAGCCATCTATAGTCATATGAAAAAATACTCTAAATTACTGTTGATTAGAGAAATGCAAATTAAAACAATTCTGAGATACCACCTCATACCTCTCAGATTGGCTAAGATGGAGGAAAAGATAATAATAAATGTTGGAGGGGATGTGGGAAAACTGGGACACTAATGGATTGTTGGTGGAGTTGTGAAATGATCTAACCATTCTGGAGAGAAATATAAAACTATTCCCAAAGGACTATAAACTGTGCATGTCCTTTGACACAGCAGTACCATTACTAGGTCTGTCTCCCAAGGGAATTATAATGGAGGGAAAAGGACCCACATGAGCTAAAATGTTTATAGCAGCTCTTTTTTGTGGTAACAAAGAATTCGAAAATATATAGATACCTATCAAGTGGTTGGAATGGCTGAATAAGCTGTGGTAAATGAAGGTAATGGAATGTTATTGTTCCATAAAAAAAATGATGAACAAACTGATTTTAGAAAGACCTGGAAAAATTTACACAATCTGATGCTGAGTGAAACAAGCAGGACCAAAAATACATTCTACATAATAACAGCAAGTATTTGCAAAAATTAACTATGAAAGATTTGTTCTTCTGAGTGGTTCAGGGATTCAAAGGAATCCCAATAGACTTTTGACAGAAAATGCCTTCTGCATCCAGAAAAAGAACTAAGTATACTGAATATAAAACAACACATATTATATTCCCTTCTTTTTTCTGTATTTTATCTCTCTCATGTTTTTTCTCTTTTTCTCTGATCTTCCAGCATGATTCATAAAGTAATGTGTGTTAAAATAAATAAATAAATAAATGACTAAAAAAGAAAAAAAAATGAATCATTACTATATTCAAGTTTGGAAATGAATGGTAGCATAGTTTAAAAAAAAAACTGTTCAAATACTTCATGACTCAACATACCACAGCAAATTCTTACTGGACAAATGACAACCACAAAAAATAGATAAAAATAATTGGAAAAATATATATTTATTTCAGTTTTTGGAAACAGGAGAATTATTATGTATGCAATAAAATTGTTAGATACAAATTAGATGAATTATGTAAAAATAAAGTGTTTATACAATTAAAAGTAGTATTTCTAAAGTAAAATTAAAAGAAACAGAATTAGAAACATTGATTAAAAAATGAACCTTAAAGAAATTTCACATTTAGAATCTTCAAGGGACTGGCACTCATCTTAAAGACACACAAACCTACCTACAGTGTTTGAAAGCATTTTGCAAACTTTCAATCAAATAAATCAGAACTTCATGCCTTCCCAGTAGATGCTCTGCTACCATTACACCCTTCCTTATGCATTTTGCAGTGACTTAGAAATATTTGACATCTTCTCTGGTGACAGATATTTGAAATGAGTCTCTAGCATGGATTCGAGCTTTTGAAAAGTGCCAAGCCAAAATGGTTTGATGTAAGGGCCCTTTAAATGAGCACGTTACAGTTTGACTTTTTTTTTTGTTTATTTTCAGAGACTATAATTACCAGGCTGTCTATTCTGGAAAGGCCCAGGTGTCTCAGGGAAATTCCTCATCTCCCTCTTTGCCAGTGAATTAATGTACTGTATTCAACAAATACATCTTGGGTGCCTGCTATCTGCCAGGCACTATGCTAAGTGTTCTGATGAGGAGAGGGGATGACTAGGGTAAAAAGTAAAAAGTCAAAAGTCATAATCTCTGTCCTTAAGGAGCTTATATATTAATAAGATAGATAAGACATTACCATGTGGCATGCGCTATATGAAACTGCAAGCATTAGAACTCCAGTTTTTCCTGCAAGAAATGTTTATAATTTAAAGAAATAATACTCGTATCACCTTGCAGAGGTAGTATGAGAATCAGACTAGAAAATGTGTATGTATGTTGTTCTATAATATATAATTATTCTAAATATCTTTGTAATTCTGTTATTATGTCTGTCTCTCTCTTTCTCTCTGTTTCTCTGTCTCTTTCTCAGTACTTTAAAGTTCACAAAAATCTAGTCCCATAAAGTGTTTTCTTTTAAGATTCACTATCAATGAAGTAGATATCTGCAACATAAAGAAGATCCAACTCACTTCCAGTTGATCAATGATGGACAGAGACAGCTACACCCAGAGAAGGAACACTGGGAAGTGAATGTAAATTGTTAGCACTACTGTCTATCTACCCAGGTTACTTATACCTTAGGAATCTAATACTTAATGTGCAACAAAAAAATGGTATTTACACACATATATTGTATCTAGGTTTTACTGTAACACATGTAAAATGTATGGGATTGCCTGTCATCGGGGGGAGGGAGTAGAGGGAGGGAGGGGATAATGTGGAAAAATGAATACAAGGGATAATGTTATAAAAAATTTACTCATGCATATATACTGTCAAAAATTTATAAATAAAATTAAAAAAAGATTCACTATCATGGAGGGCATATTTCATTATCCCTGTTTGGCACCTAAAGCAAATGAAGCTGAGTGGACCTGAATAAGTAACTTGATCAAGGTTACAATCTGATTATTATGAAGCTAGGGTTCAATCCTCTCCTTCCAAGTCCATTGTTGAATACCTTGCCTCCTTCTACAAAGTTCTAGAGGAGTTTAGAAGAGGTAGAGATCATTCTAGTAGAGTGAGAGTAAAGGGAATAGTAGATATTAATAGTAGATAGTAGAGAGAATCAGTGGAGACTTTATGGAGAAAGTCCTGGTGGAGGTGATCCTTGAGGATGGGATAGCTGGGATTTCAACAGGTAGGGATAGAGGTCAGAGTATATCAGTTATAGTGAAAAACCATCATCAAAGGCCCAAAGGCTTTTTGCAGCAGTTTGTTGGCCTTGGTCAATTGTATTTAACTCTTTGTTGACCCCATTTGGGGTTTTCTTGGCAGAAATATGGAGTGACTTGCCATTTCCTTCTCCAGCTCATTTTACAGATGAGGAAACTAAGACAAATAGGGTGAAGTGACTTGCCAGGGTCACACAGCTAGTGTCTGAAACCAGATTATAATTTAGGAAAATGAGACTTCCTGACAATGCCAGGTACTCTATCCACCACAGCACCTATCTTTCTAGTTTGAATATTACAATTATATTGGATTCTACTCATTGGATGCATCTGAAACAGATTTTTGAAGGGGTGGGGAGTTGATTTGCTAAGAGAATAAAATTCCCATAGATAAGAATGGATTGATCTTGGATGGATACTTGTCAAAATAGTTCCTCAGGAAAGTTAGGTATACTAACCATGATTAAGGACTATTCTGTTTCCTGTCCCTGAAAACAATATTTGTCAATGGCCTGTCAATTAACTTCCCTATGTATCGTTCATCATCTCAGTGATTTGTCAAACTGGATTTGTCATCCCTTCCCTCTATTAGATGTAAGTTCCTAAAAGGCAGGAACTTGTCATTTTTGTAGTTGTGTCTTCAGTGCTTAGTATTATATTTGACATATTGTGAGTGCTTAATCATTTTCCCATATTTATTTTTAAATAAATCCAAAAAACTCCTACACAACTTCTTTTCCCCAACTGTCCCTACAAACCACAGTACTCTGTCAGGGTTATAATCTAATAGTAATTCAGCAGACTTTCTACTAGCATCCTGGCATATGTGTACCTCAGTGATGTACCCTGCAGCTAGAAGACTTGTAAATACCCATAGCTAATGGCTTATTAAGCTTTCATGCAATTAAGCCAGACAAATGTTTCTCCCCTCCCCCAACTATGTTTTTGACAATTATCTCAGACATAAAAAAGCACACATCACCACAAAGATAGATGCCATTAAGGGAAACAATGAAAGAACTAGTAAGAGATCCAGTAAAGCTGATTTAAGACCAGCAGGGGAAAAAAAAAAAGAGGTTTGAAATTTATGGGCAAAATGCCTCCAGTTTACAGAGGATTATAACTTGGATGATTTCTATAAATTTAGGACTGAGATGGCTGTTTTCCCACCAGTTTGCTTTTCACTGAGACTTTTGCTAGTCCTCTAGAAAGTGTTTTAAATGTATGATTCTTCCTCTTCTACCTCCATTTCTTACTTTTCAAAAAAAAAAAAAAAAAAAACAGCAACAACCCCAAATTTATCAATCATCTCTGTCTGGATATTGTCATGTTAAGGACCTAATAGAGTACCTTCAGTGATGTGCCAGGAGGGACTTAAATGCCACCTGGTCACATACAATTGGAAACTTGAATAGTTGAACTTCTTTTAAAGAAAGCTAGAAGAGGGAGAGAGGCTTTCTCTTGGCAGCTGAAAGCCCCCTGCAGTATGTTGAATGGCCTCTCATAAATATCCCTGGCTTTTTACCTGGCACGCTGGTTGAACCTTATTAACCTGAAATATTTTCTGGGCTAGTGACACCAGAGCCGCTAATAACCTTTTAGTCGTCTGCCTTGGTGCTTTAATGTATCTTAAGCATTTTTGGCACAATAGCCTTCTGAAGAGGTTTTTAACAATATTTTTTACTAGCCTAAGCTGTCTCAAATGGCAAGAAACACTTGTTGCTGGGAATAATGTTTTCCATGGTAAAATCCCTGCATCATTGTGACATGTTTAACATTTAAAAATTGTTCTCTGTGTGGCTTGTTTTTAAATGAAATGGTAGCATAAATCCATGGCGGGAGGGTAACAAAAAGTGGAGTCCCATCCCCACCTTCAGTAAATGGTGTGAGTTATTCCGGGGGAAGTATCCAATGACATTGCAGTCCGGAGTGCTGGGAAGAAGCGTTATTTTTTTTTTTTTTAACTTGCTTTAATTGCTTTTTTGCTGGGGCCGGGGATATTTATGGGTTAGGAGATTGCCAAGTTATTTATTAGATGAAGTATCTGGGGATAGACTAATATAAATCACTTAGGCTGGTATTGAATATACCAGACACTCAGTAATTTAAAAAGCTTTAATAAAAATGCTAAAATATGAGACTTGTCTTTGGCTGTAATGAGACTCAGTTATCATGTTTTTATCAGCGATTTTCAGACATGGACTCTCCCCCCCCACCTTAAGTAAATGTGGGACTCACCTTCTTTCTAAAGACAATGGGATTGCTGCAGTTGACATGGAAGTTCTGCATATGTATGGAAACTGAGAGATTCTTTTGCAACCATCAAGCTTTGGGCTTAAATGGATATCTTTCCTCCATAGCACAGGACTAGTCTTTGGAAACATTGGGGGAGAAGTGAGAGCTTAGCATATATAAGGTTGATATCCAGGTATATAATAGGGTTAGATCAATCTGTAAAGAAAATGCCATCATTGAGGATTATTGTTTTATAGTATGGGATAGACTTGTGCTAGGGCCAAAAACAAATGACATCATCTAAGATATCAGACATGTTTATGTATTTTATTTTTTTATGAACTGATAATATAGTTTCCATAAAATGTCTCTCCTTCTAGGAGAGGTATAGTTTAAGAACAAGGAGATAATAATTAGAACCATTGGACTATGTGAACTACTCTCAAATTTTTTTTTTTTACTATTGCACAGCCTGCCTATCAGACTGGTCTATCAATTTTGATGAAGCACTTCCTTTTCTATTCAAATATGTATTTTTTGTTTTGTTTGTTGTTTGTCACAATATGTATGTGTATGTGTATCCATATATATGTATGTATATATATAGTATTATATATATTAAGTGTGTTATAGGAAATGTGTTATGGGTAAGGAAAAGAAGAGAAATTCATGGAAATGAAAATTATATGTGTGCATGATGATAGTGGTGATGGTATTGAGCCATTTAGTTGTACCCAACTCTCATGATTCCATGCACAATAACATTCCAGGTCTTTCTATCCTTTGCTATCTCCCAAAATCTGTTTAAGTTCATGTTTATTGTTTCCATGACACTATCCCTTTTATTCTCTGTTATTTCCTTTGCCTTTTGTCTTCAGTCTTTTCCATCATAATGGTCTTTTCCAATAAATCCTGTCTTCTCATTATGTGGCCAAAGTGTATATGTATGTGTGTGTAAACACACATACAAATGCACATATTTTCATACATATATATGTATATACATATACATATATATTGCAGTTTAGTGGGTTCAGGATTTTTTAAATTATTAGATGAAAAGACTATAAAAATTTAATGATCCTACTCTTAACCTTCAAGGTTATTACTAGGAATGCATGACAGGGCTTTTTTCTCTGCCAATTTTGTCACTGTTTTATTAATGATATAGATGAAAGCACAAATAGCATTCTTATCAAGTCTGTGAATGACAAATCTAGGAAGAATAGTTAATGGGCTTAATAATTACTTATATATTAAAATTTTTAAACTATTCATTTGATTTTTGCAACAATCTTATGTAGTAAGCGTTATTATTATACTCATTTTATATATGAGGAAACTAAGACCCATGAAATTAATTAGCTTGCTTAAGATCACACAGTTATTAAATGTCTAAGTTTTGAATTCAGAAGATCTTGAAAAAATTCAACAATCTGTTTCTTGTGTCCTATTTTTGACTCAGAAATTCTTAACTTGGGTACAGTTAACTTTAAAAAAAACTGATAACTATATCTTAAGATAGCTAATTTCCTTTGTAATTCTCATATTTTATTTTATAAGAATTTTTTTTCAAATTACTTGCTTTTTATTTATTTTTTTTTCTTTTTAAACTTTATTTTTCTTTTTTTTTAAATTTTATATATATATATATTTTATAATATTATCCCTTGTATTCATTTTTCCAAATTACCCCCCCTCCCTCTATTCCCTCCCCCCGACGACAGGCAATACCATACATTTTACATGTGTTACAATATAGTCTAAGTACAATACATGTGTGTGAATATCATTTTCTTGTTGCACAATAAACATTAGAATCCGAAGGTACATGTAACCTGGGCAGACAGATATTAGTGCTAACAATTTACATTCCCCTCCCAGTGTTTCTTCTCTGGGTGTATCTACCTCTGTCCATCATTGATCAACTGGAAGTGAGTTGGATCTTCTTTATGTTGAAGATTTCCACTTCCATCAGAATACATCCTCATACAGTATTGTTGTTGAAGTATACAGTGATCTTCTGGTTCTGCTCATTTCACTCAGCATCAGTTGATTTAAGTCTCTCCAACCCTCTCTGTATTCCTCCTGCTGGTCATTTCTTACCGAGCAATAATATTCCATAACTTTCATATACCACAATTTACCCAACCATTCTCCAACTGATGGACATCCATTCATCTTCCAGTTTCTAGCTACAACAAAAAGAGCTGCCACAAACATTTTGGCACATATATGTCTCTTTCCGCTCTTTAGTATTTCTTTGGGATATAATCCCAGTAGTAGCGCTGCTGGGTCAAAGGGTATGCACAGTTTGATAACTTTTTGGGCATAATTCCAGATTGCTCTCCAGAATGGCTGGATTCTTTCACAACTCCACCAGCAATGTATTAGTGTCCCAATTTCCCCACATCCCCTCCAACATTTGTCATTATTTGTTCCTGTCATCTTAGCCAATCTGACAGGTGTGTAGTGGTATCTCAGAGTGGTCTTAATTTGCATTTCTCTGATCAGTAGTGATTTGGAACACTCTTTCATGTGAGTGGATATAGTTTCAATTTCTTCCTCTGAGAATTGTCTGTTCATATCCTTTGACCATTTATCAATTGGAGAATGGTTCGGTTTCTTATAAATTAGGGTCAGTTCTCTATATATTTTGGAAATGAGACCTTTGTCAGAACCTTTGTTTTTAAAAATATTTTCCCAATTTGTTACTTCCCTTCTAATCTTGTTTGCATTAGTATTATTTGTACAGAAACTTTTTAGTTTGATGTAATCAAAATCTTCTATTTTGTGATCAATAATGATCTCTAGTTCTCCTCTGGTCATAAATTCCTTCCTCCTCCACAAGTCTGAGAGGTAGATTATCCTCTGTTCCTCTAATCTATTTATTATCTCCCTCTTTATGCCTAAATCATGGACCCATTTTGATCTTATCTTGGTATATGGTGTTAAGTGTGGATCCATATCTAATTTCTGCCATACTAATTTCCAGTTTTCCCAACAGCTTTTTCCGAATAATGAATTTTTATCCCTAATGTTGGAATCTTTGGGTTTGTCAAAGATTAGATTGCTATAGATGTACCCTTTTTTGTCCTTTGTATCTAATCTGTTCCACTGATCTACCGGTCTATTTCTTAGCCAATACCAAATGGTTTTGGTGACTGCTGCTATATAATATAGCTTTAGATCAGGTACACTTAGACCACCTTCCTCTGAGTTTTTTTTCATTAGTTCCCTTGCAATTCTTGACCTTTTATTCTTCCATATGAATTTTGTTGTTATTTTTTCTAGGTCATTAAAATAGTTTCTTGGGAGTCTGATTGGTATAGCACTAAGTAAATAGATTAGTTTGGGGAGTATTGTCATCTTTATTATATTCGCTCGGCCTATCCAAGAGCACTGAATGTCTTTCCAATTATTTAAATCTGATTTTATTTTTGTGGCAAGTGTTTTGTAATTTTTCTCATATAATTCCTGACTTTTCTTTGGTAGATGGATTCCCAAATATTTTATACTCTCAACATTTGTTTGGAATGGAATTTCTCTTTGTATCTCTTGCTGTTGCATTTTGTTAGTGATATATAAAAATGCCGAGGATTTATGTGGATTTATTTTGTATCCTGCCACTTTGCTGAAATTTTGAATTATTTCTAGTAGCTTTTTAGCAGAGTCTTTGGGGTTCTCTAAGTATACCATCATGTCATCTGCAAAAAGTGATAGTTTAATTTCCTCATTTCCTACTCTAATTCCTTGAATCTCTTTCTCGGCTCTTATTGCCGAGGCTAGCGTTTCTAGTACTATATTGAATAGTAATGGTGATAGTGGGCAACCTTGTTTCACTCCTGATCTTACTGGGAAAGGTTGCAGTTTATTTCTATTGCATATTATGCTTACTGACGGTCTTAAATATATACTCCTGATTATTCTAAGGAATAATCCATTTATTCCTATACTCTCAAGAGTTTTTAGTAGGAATGGATGTTGGATTTTGTCAAATGCTTTTTCTGCATCTATTGAGATGATCATATGGTTCTTATTAATTTGATTATTAATATGGTCAATTATATTAATAGTTTTCCTAATATTAAACCAGCCCTGCATTCCTGGAATAAATCCTACTTGATCATAGTGTATTATCTTGGAGATGATTTTCTGAAGTCTTTTTGCTAATATCTTATTTAAGATTTAACATCAATATTCATTAAGGAGATTGGTCTATAATTTTCTTTCTCAGTTTTCGATCTACCAGGTTTAGGTATCAGTACCATGTCTGTGTCATAAAAGGAATTTGGTAGGACTCCTTCATCCCCTATTTTTTCAAATAATTTATATAACATTGGGGCTAATTGTTCTTTAAATGTTTGGTAGAATTCACATGTGAATCCATCTGGCCCTGGGGATTTTTTCCTGGGGAGTTGATTAATAGCTTGTTCTATTTCTTTTTCTGAAATGGGACTATTTAAGCAATTTATCTCCTCCTCTGTTAATCTAGGGAGCCTATATTTTTGGAGGAAGTCACCCATTTCACTTAAGTTATCAAATTTATTGGCATAAAGTTGGGCAAAGTAACTCCTTATTATTTCTCTAATTTCCTCTTCATTGGTGGAAAGATCCCCCTTTTCATTTGTAAGACTATCAATTTGATTTTCCTCTTTCTTTTTTTTGATCAAATTTACCAAAGGTTTATCTATTTTATTGGCTTTTTCATAAAACCAACTCTTGGTTTTATTTATTAATTCAATAGTTTTTTTACTTTCAATTTTATTGATTTCTCCTTTTAATTTTTGTATTTCGAGTTTAATTTTTGGTTGGGGGTTTATAATTTGGTCTTTTTCTAGCCTTTTAAGTTGTAAGCCCAATTCGTTAATCTTCTCTTTCTCAATTTTCTTCAAATAAGCCTCTAAAGATATAAAATTTCCCCTTATTACCGCTTTAGCTGTATCCCAAAGATTTTGATATGATGTCTCATCATTATCATTATCTTGGGTGAAATTGTTAATTGTTTCTATAATTTGCTCTTTCACCCAGTCATTCTTTAAGATGAGATTATTCAGTTTCCAATTACTTTTTGGCCTATTTACCCCTAACTTTTTACTGAATGTAGCTTTTATTGCATTGTGATCTGAGAAGAAGGCATTTATTATTTCTGCCTTCCTACATTTAATTTTGAGATCTTTATGTCCTAGTATATGGTCAATTTTTGTATAGGATCCATGAACTGCTGAGAAGAAAGTATATTCCTTCCTATTGCCATTCAGTTTTCTCCAAAGGTCTATCATACCTAGTTTTTCTAATGTTCTATTTACTTTTTTAATTTCTTTCTTGTTTGTTTTGTGGTTTGATTTGTCTAAATCTGAGAGTGCAAGGTTGAGATCTCCCACTATTATAGTTTTACTGTCTATTTCTTCTTGCAGTTCTCTTAACTTTTCCTTTAGAAAGTTAGATGCTATACCACTTGGTGCATATATGTTTAGTATTGATATGGCTTCATTATTTATGCTACCTTTCAGCAGGATATAGTTTCCTTCCTTATCTTTTTTAACGAGATCTACTTCTGCTTTTGCTTGATCTGAGATAAGGATAGCTACCCCTGCTTTTTTGGCTTTACCTGAAGCATAATAGGCTCTGTTCCAACCTTTTACTTTTACTCTGTATGTATCTCCCTGCTTTAAGTGTGTTTCCTGTAGGCAACATATTGTAGGGTTCTGCTTTTTGATCCAATCTACTATCCGTCTCCGTTTGATGGGATCGTTCATCCCATTTACATTTACAGTTAAAATTACTAATTCTGTATTTCCTGCCACCGTGTTATCCCCAGATTATGCTTTTTTCCCTTGACCCCCCTGATCCCCCTCCCCGATATTTAATTTACAAACCCCCCTTGTGACGCGCTACCCTCCCTCTTTTTTTTTTTTTTTTTTTTTAGGATCCCTCCCCCCTCCCTCCAAGTCCCTTCACTTATTCTCCTTTTCCTTTTCCCTTTTCCTCTCCCCCCTTTTAATGAGGTGAGAGAAAATTCTCTGAAAAACAAATATGTTAATTATTTACTCTTTGAGCCTCTTCTGATGAGAGTAAGATTCACACAATGATTCTCCCCCTCACTAAGTTCCCTCAGATATGGTGTATTTTCTATGTCTCTTCCTGGGATATAGTTTCCCTCTTTTTATCACTCCTTCCCCTTTTTCTGAACCGACCTCCTTCCCTTTACTACACCCCCCTTTTTTTCTTTTATATCAGTAAAATCAAATTATCCTTGAGTATTTTTTATATACCCACAACAGAGTTACAGTTCTCAAGGGTTCTGTGTACCTTTTTCTGTTTCTCTTCAGTCTTGTGGATGTAGATCAAATTTTTTGTTTAAGTCTGGTTTTTTTCTTAGAAACATATAGAATTCCTCTGTTTCATTGAATGACCATCTTCTTCCATGGAAAAAGATGCTAAACTTAGCTGGGTAGTTCATTCTTGGTTGCAGTCCTTGATCTTTTGCCTTACGGAATATCAGGTTCCAGGCCCTTCTATCTTTTAATGTGGAGGCAGCCAGATCTTGGGTGACCCTTATTGTGGCACCTTGGTATTTAAATTGTTTTTTTCTAGCTGCTTGCAGGATTTTCTCCTTTGTGTGGTAATTCTGCAGCTTAGCCACAATATTCCGTGGTGTTCTTTTTTTAGGGTCTATTTCAGAAGGAGTTCGATGAATTCTTTCCACATCTACTTTCCCTTCTGTTTCTATTATCTCTGGACAGTTCTCTTTGATAATTTCCTGTAAAATAGAATCTAGGCTCTTTTTTTGGTCATAGTTTTCTGGAAGTCCAATAATCCGCAGATTATCTCTCCTAGATCTATTTTCCAGGTCTATAGATTTTCCCAGTAAGTATTTGACGTTGTTCTCCAGCTTCTCATTTTTTTTGTTTTGTTTGACTGATTCTTGGGTTCTCTGTGAATCATTCATTTCTATTTGTTCCATCCTGACTTTTAAGGAGTTATTTTCTTCTTTCACAGTTTTTAGTTCTTTTTGTAAATGCCCAATTTCGTTTTTAAATGAATTATTTTGCTCTATTGAATTTTTTTCCATTTCCCTAATTTTTTTTTTGAGAATTATTTTCTTTTTCCAATTCAGAAATTCTATTTTCTTGAGACTTTTTTATCTTTTCCAATTCAGAAATCCTACTTTCCTGTGTTTTTTTAACCTTTTCTAATTCACTAATTTTGTTTCCCTGCATCTCCTGTGAATTCTTTATTTTTTCCAACTCCAATTTCAGGACGTTGTTATTCTCTATCATAACTTCCCTTTCTTTTCCCCATTTTTCTTCGATCTCCCTCAATTTTTTAAGAGCTTCTTCTAGGAGAGAGTTATGTGATGGGGGGCAGGAATCGTTCCCCTTTAGGTTGTTATCTTCTGAATCTTTGCTGTTAACTTCCTCGGGGTTGGATACCCGCTCTTTCTCTGTATAGAAGGAATCTATAGTTTTTCTAGCTTTTTTGCTCATACTTAAAAAATGTTTTGGGGTCTGTCCCTGGGGTAGGAAATTATTTACTTCTTTACCAGCTTCCTCCCAGACCGGATGGATGCAGCGGCCCCTGTGCCGGAGCTAAGATAGAGCTCTGGGAGAGAGTTCCCCACCCCCTCCCTGGAAGTGCCTCAGAGGTGATTAGCACTACTGTGCTTCGAGGGTGTAGAATAGTGAAGACTGCAGGAAGCCCAGCCTATGCGTCCGGGTGGGGAGTGGATGTCTGCAGCAGGTGACGTGAGAAGCCCCTGCGCTCAAACTGGAAGTGTCTGCCAGAAACCGCGGTCCCTAGTTCAAAGGTTCCGCTTCTCTGGGACTTCCTGGAGCTGAGTTCCACTCCCTCCAGCTAAGCTAGGCAGTGTGTGTTGCCTTGGGCCGTATCCACCCACTTGTCAGTCTCTTAACTATTCTCAGGAGGTAGCTGAGGCCACACCCCCTGGTGCCAAGAGTTCTGCTGAGTCACCCCCAGGGTCGGGAAGGGGTGGGGGGAAATCTAATCTGAGTTTTAAAATAATTTGGCTTTCTCTTCTGAACTGCTAAATAATTAGCAGAGAAGAGCTAACAGCCTGTGCCAGATTCCTTTACCTCAGTGGCTTCTCTGATCCCAGAGCCCTTCCCAGTGCAATGAGCGCAGTGTGCCCCTACCCCACCGTCTGTGCTGGTCTTTCTTATTCCTCCCCTGAGAACTGACCTTTCCTGTTGAAACTCCAGATTCTCTTCAGCTGGTAAGTCGTGCTTCCAGTCCTTGTGGTATCTATCAGTCCTGAGCTAATTCTGAGACTTAATTTATCTAATTGGTTGTGAGGGAGTGAGGACGTTCACTGAGTCGTGTGTTTCTTCTCCGCCATCTTCTATTTTATAAGAATTTAAAAGCATTATTTTGAGAAGGGCCTCACTAAATTCACCAGACTCCAAATAGAGTTCACATCACATACACACATATACACAAAGCTAAGATTGCCTGCTCTAAATATATATTTTAAATTAAGGAAAGAAAAAACAGGTAGGATACTAGGGCCAATTCTATTAAAATGAAAGTTAATAGGAATAAATATGACATTACACATTTGGGTTAACAAATATAGAACAGAGGATGCTTGCTTAAAAAAACAAGTTAGCAATCTAATGAATCTTGAAAAACTTAGAGTGAGGTTGTTGGAGGCTTTAAATGTCAAAGAGAAGATTTTGTATTTGAATCCAAAGGTGTGAAGGAGCCATTATTTTTTTATTTATTTGTTTTGTTTGATTTTGGAATGACATCAGGGAAATTGCTTGGGCATCTTTGTGGAGAATTTATTAGAAAGGAGAAAGATGAGCCTGGGAGACCAATAAGTAAGCTATTTCAATAGACCATGTCAAAGTTACTAAGAGTAATAGCCAACTGAATGGAGAGAGGGTACAAATGGAAGACATTTTGTAGAGGCAGACAAGTGATTGAATGTGGGGTAAGAGAGAATAAGGAGTTCAGATGACTGGGAAAAACTATTAAATGGAATGATCATTAATTGGGAAAAGGCCGAACAAATTTTGGACTATGAATGTATTGCATTGGAAGAACTGAGCACAAGAAATTTAAGAAGATCTCTATAAACTGAGATAGAACAAAATAAGTAGAACCAAGAATTTTGCTCAGCAAATTGATTAACTTTTGCTCCAGAGAACTAATGCTGAAATATTCACTTTTCTTCCTTAATGACATAAATAAAAGCACAAATAGCATTCTTATCAAGTCTATGAACAACAAATGTAGGAAGAATAGCTAATGGGCTTAATAATAATTACTTATATATTAAAAATTTTATGTAGACAAATTAAGTATTTTGTGTATAAAATGAGCCATATACAGTCATACAAGGCTAATGTTTTGCTCAACTATATGTATTTCTTACAAAGAAGAAAAGGTTTTATATTTTGGCAATGAGATGGGGTAGAGGAAATTTTGAAGGAAAATTAAAGCAATGTAATTTTAAAAATAAAAATATATTAAAGAGAATCATAAGGTTTGAAGGCAAATGATAGGAAAAAAAATCTTCATTTAAGGTCCCTAACGTGTCATGGAAAAAACAAAAATGAGGCATAACATAATCTTTGCCTATACTATTATCAGAGCACAGTCAGTCTCTTGAATTCTTCAAATTACAAATGGAAAATATGTGACAAAATCTATAAATAATTTCAGGGAGAGATCCTGTGGAGATAATCATAAGACACTGCAAGAATGAGGCTCAAGTGGTTTGTGATGTCACCCAGTCCGTGGCATGTATTTATAGCTCCATAATTCATAATCATTTGTTCTCTCTCCTTATCATCCTTCTCATCAAAAATACAATACAGAAGAGAAAAGCAGTCATAAATATAGAAGGATGTAATCTGCCCCAACATAGTTTAAGGCAGAGTTCTTGCTAGAAACTGTGAGAACTGTAGTTCCAAAGAGTCCATATGAGATATGAATGTCTTGCCTAAGATCATTAATAATGTGATTTCCATGTGTTTTGTTTTGCATGTGATTGTGTGACCAGGTTCCTTCTCAATAGTCTTTTTTTAATAACCTTCAGCTTGAGAGGTATGATTTCTAGAAATCTCTACTGTAATTTTAAAAGTTATAATGAAACGTCTTCAATTAGCTATACTTCATACAAAATATTCTATCAACCCACTTAGTTTTGTTCTACTCTACTACTCTTCCATGTCTAGAATAGATTTCTTCTAGTCATTGCTTGCATGATGTCCACTTTCTCACAGCACATCTTGGGTGCCATGTTTCCAAGAGAGTGATTTAATACCCTCAAATCTTAAAATTATTTTCTCATTTTGTACATATTTTTGTATTTACTTGGTTGGATACATGTTGCATTTTGCTTATCCCCACCCCAGTAGAATGTAAGTTTTTTAAAAGTAAAAGGTATTATAGGTTTGCTGTTGTTATGGCTATTGTTGGTGGTTGTGTATTGTTCGTGCTAAGTCAGCAAAGTGCCTGACATCTAGTATTTTAAAAATGATTCCTGAATTGAAACAAAGTTAGTGAATATCCACACTGCATTCATTTTCCTTCTTTTTTCTGTTTTGTAGGTTAGACATATTCCTCTCCTCTTATTCCTATGACTTAGAGCTGACTCTGATAAGATATATTTGTTAACATCTCTACCACCTATGTGCTGAGAGTTGAAAGTAGTTCAAGGAAGGTCCTATTGTTAAAAAAATAAAAAACAAAGATTTAAAAAAAATACCTTCTCTTCCTTCTGGTAGAGATCAGATTGATGATGAAATGACACATAGACTAGTTAAGCTTTTTTGATGGAAATCCTGTTCCAGAAAACATGTGGAACAAGATCTACCTGCAAAGATAGGTTCTCCTATGCCTGGAATTCTCTTACCCCATATGTCTGCATCTTATTTTCCCTGGTTTCCTTCAAGATGAAATTAATATCCTACCTTTTGCAGAAAGCTTTTCCCACCCCAGCTGTCAATTTTAAGACTACCTTCAAGCTATTCTTTAGTAGATAGAAACATAGTTGATCGATAGATACATACATAGATACATAGATAAATAGATACATAGATATCTATGAGGATTTATGTATTTTATGTATGGTTTCTTTCATTAGAATGGAAATTCCCTGAGTGAGACTACTTTTCCTATCTTCATCTCCTTAATGTTTAATGATTATATCTGGCATTTTTACAAACCCTTCCATTCCTCCTCAGACTTCTCATGTCTCCTCCCATGCACACACTCTCTCCGCTAAGACTTTATATTTTACACAAAAATATTGAGGACTTTTTTGGTGAACTTCCTCTTCTCTCCTCCTCCTTATCTCCTATAACTCAGGTACTCTTCTCCTTTACCTCCATCTCACATGATGAAGTGAGGCTAATTCTTGTATTCAAGTGATTCCATTATATCCCATATTCTCCAACAAGTACACTCTCTCTTATTCCCTTTCATTTGCTTATTTTTAATATCCCTTTTCTACAATTTCATTTCCTATTACCTATAAATGTGCCCATGTATTGCCTGTCCTAAAAATAAATAACCCGCATTTATCCCTCCAATCTTCACTTTTATCCTATAGCTTTTCTTCCCTTTGTAGATAAACTGCACCAAAATGTTATCTATATAGATGTCTCCACTTTCCTTTCCCTCTCTTCTTATCCACTTACAATCTGTCCTTCAACCTTCCCACTCTAGTTGAATCTGCTCTTTCCAAAGTTAGTGATGATTTCTTAACTGCTAAATCAATTGCCTTTTGCCAAGGCTCATTTTCTTTGAATCCTTTATAGTTTTTAGATCAATCACTCTCTCCTCCTTGATACTCTCCTCTAGGTTTTTTGGACACTACTTTCTCTTGCTCCTCCTCTATTTGACCACTGTTTTTCTATCTTCTTTGCTGGAACCTTCTCCATATCATGCCTTCTAGACATGGGTGTCTTTCAGGGTTTTCCCTAAATCTTTCTCCCTCTATACAATTTCACTTCAGCTTCCATAAATTTAATTACCATTTTAATATTGATTATTCTCAACCTTTCCTTGTTAACATCTAATCCCTGCCCTAATCCCTCTCCTGATTCCCAGTCTCACATCTCTGAGAACCTTTCAGGCATCTCAAACTGGATGTGCAGGAAACATTTTAAATTAAATATATTCACAATAGAACTCATTATTTTCCCCCCTAAACCTTTCCTTCTTACCTTCCTTATTACTGTAGAATGCAACACTATCCTCATAGTCCTTCAGCTTCAGAACTTAGGAATCATCTTGGATTCCTCACCCTCACCCCATATATCCAAACTGTTACTGGGGACTCTTGATTTACAACAACACTCAAATATACTCCTTTCTATCTTGTGACACTGCCGCCCATCCAGTACCTCATCACTTCATGGCTTGGTTATTACAATAACCTCTGTTTTGTCTGCCTCAATTCTCTAGTTATTCCACTCATTCTCCATTTAGTTGCTCATGTGCTTTTCTTAAAACACAGGTTTATTCATGTCACCTTCTTACTTAATAAACTAGTAGTTTCCTATTGTCTCCAGAAAACAAAATAAAATAAAAGCAACACTGGCATTCAAAGCCTTTTGGAAACTAATCTCCTCCTACCTTTCCAGTCTCCTTATACTTTATTCTCAAACTATACTACTCTGCAGGGACACTTTTTTTTTTTTTAGTTATTATATGAACAAAATACTCCATTTCTCAGTTTTCAACATTCATCCTGGCTGGCTGCCATACCTGAAAAATTCTTCTTTCTCTACTTTGAGCAATGACCTCCCTGGCTTCCTTTAATTCCTTGCTAAAATCTCACCTTCTAAGTAAAACCTTTCCCCAAAACCTTATCAGTATCTTTCTTCTGTTAATTATTTCCTATTTATATAACTTGTTTTGCATATATTTGTTTGCATATTGTCTTCCTCATTAGACTGTAAGTTTTTTGAGGGCAGCAACTGTCTTTTTCCTCTTTTTGTGTCCCCAGCACTTAGTATAGTGCTTAGAATGGGTGTTTAATACATGTTTATTAATCAATTGTGGGCTGCCTGACTAAAGAGATGATCTCTAAGCTCTTTTCAGGATTGAAATCCTATTATCCTTAAGGGTCCTTTATTGACCTAGCTGTGTAACTCTAATCACCTAACTGGCTATAATTTGGGATATAGAAGAGAAAGAAAGATTCTTTAAGATATAGAAATATCTGCTTTAGCCAAGAGAGAAGGTTTTCCAGTGCATCTTAAAAGGGACATGAAATTGCTGTTTTAAAAACATCCAGGAATGAACATTAGTCTGTTCTTTAGTAAATAAACAAATAGGGAGACTCAGTGCTATTCAGTGCTATTGAAAAACAATCTTATTCTTTTTTCCATCTCCACATTTAACTAAAATATTTCTCTGCTTGAAAATTCTGGGCAAGTTCTATTGTAGGTATAATCCCAAATATGATCGATTTATAAATCAGATCCATTTTATTTGTTCACTTGCTAATGTAGGTTCTCCTTAGAGAGCTCAAATATTTAACTTGTTACTTACGATTCCTTCATGAAAAGAGCCACATCTAAATTCTCCACAGTGTAAAACTTCAGACAGCACTGTGATTTTAAGAAAGCATCTGTTGGGTGAGAATGATCATCCCCAATATTTCTTTCTCACCACAGATTCACAGCACTGTTTGGAAGCTCCTGTAGGCTTGCCTTTTGGGTAGTATGGAATAAATCAAGAGAATTCCAAACTCAAGGGCCCTCTTCACCTGTCACCATTTTTTCTTGCTCTTGCATCTGAACATCTGATATAAGAAAAAAAGAAAAAGAAAAAAAAAGAAAACAGCTCTCAGCGATACTGAATTTAACATGATTGGTCAATGAACTTGCTGAGTTTGAAAATATTTTGCCTGAGACTGAAGTTCAAGAGAAAAAAATTGGTTTGCAATAGAATAGAAACAGATACAAAATGTTTTAATCATGAAATTATAATTTAATTCATTTTAATTCAACAAGTATTTATTAAACACCTATTATGTTCCAGATACCTTACAAAATACTGGGGAGAGGAGAAACAAAACATATAGTAATCCCTGCCCTCAAGAAACTTATACTTTTTAAAAAAAAAATTTGCTTTATAATTAATAAAATACATTTTTTCTCCTTTCATCTACTCCTCCCCATTATTGAAAAAAAGAGGAAGGAAAGAAAAAAAAGGAAGAAAAGAAAAAAAGGAAAGAAAATCCTTGTAAAAATTTGTACAATAAAATTATTATTCCTATTTTGGCCTTGTTCAGAAGTTATATAACTTATTTTGTCCCTTTAGTCCATTCCCTCTCAGTCTAGAAGTGTGTTTCAGAAACATAGAATTTTAAGAAATGAAAGGAAATTTTTAACAATCTCTTATGTTCATGACCATAAGAACAACTGATGATAATGGAATGCTTTCCCAAGTACATTTCACATAACAGACTCATGAAGTAGGTAGTGCTACTATTATTAATAATAGATGTAAAACAGAGAACTAAGGTTCAGGGAGCTTTGGGGACCTGTTGGTGGTCATGAAAAAACTAAGTGTAAATGAAACCATAGGAAAAGAATTCTAGGGCTGTCCTTAGAGGTCTTTCTTATCTAATCCCTTTTCTTAGAGATGAAGTAAATGAGGACAGAAGAGGTTAATTGAATTGCCCAAGAATATACAAGTAGTAAGTGGGATTTCATCTAAGGTCGACAACTCCAAATCCAGTGCTCTTTCTGTTGAACCATTTTTTTTTCCTTTTAAAACTAGAGGTCCAAAACTGTATGACACTGAGTAAGTCATCTAGTTTCCTTGAGCCTGGGTTTCCTTATCTATAAAATGACAGGACTGAACTAAAGTCTTTCAAGCTTTAAATCTATAAATTCCAGGGTTCTTGTGCATAAGTCCCAGTGCTTCCCACCTGAGCTAAAAATAATGGCATATCGCTTTCTGTGGAGTTTATTAGCAAAACAGGTGTAACCTGAATGAAAGGAATCAGTGTATTAAACTCGGCCATTGGACTTTAAGAACTGGCTGCTACCTCAAGCCTATGAGATTTTTCATCTGGGCCTTTGTTCAAAGTCCTTACACTTTATTACTTGAAGGATTTGTGATTTTGGAAGTCTGTAATCCTGTGACCCTTCCCACTGCTAATCTCTCAGTGATTACTATACATCTCTATGCACTATTATGACTCATTATTGAGAGATGCTATATGCCCTGAAATCCCCCCCCCCCAAATCATCAGTTTGCTTGTTACCTTCTCTGAACTCATGATGACTGAGACATGCATGTGGGCCACCTCTGAACCGTCCTGGAAGCCTTTCCAATATGGTAGGAACTGACATAACATATCTCCTACTGTAAAGCCTTTAAAAACTCTAGGACAGCCTTAATTCATAAGAAAACATGAGAGTGATACTTGAATGGAAGAACCTCAAAATAGAGACATCTAAAGCAGAAAGAGAGGCTGGAAGCAAGAGGTTTATGGCAGAGAAAATTTTGATATTTGGAAAGTTGTGCAGTTAGTATTGCTGGAATTTCATGATCATCACAATCAGGAACAAGCCTGGCACTGGAAAGAACTTTAGGTTCTCTTTCAGTTCAAAAGAAGAAAAGCCAGTATGGAGCTGTATGAGGAATGAACATGTTCAATGCTGAAAAAGCCCAAAGGGAGTCTTTCTACACAAAAACTCATTCTCTGATTTTGTATGGTCTTTTTCTTTAGCCCAAGCTGCCATGCTTTCTCAGACTAACAACTGACATGAAAGGCTCAACCCAGAAGCAGGGAGGGAGAAGGATGTATATCTCATTGTGTCCCCAGGGCCAGCAGTCTCTTGAGGTCCTTGTTGTCAGTGATGTCTCTGCTTCTGGCAAGTTAGGTTTGTGTAAGGAATTTCTATAATATAAGATCCTCATCTTCAGCATTTGGGGTGGGAGTGGGAAAGAAACTGGGGCATGTGGGAAGCAACTGAGGAAATGACAATTTTTGCAATCTTAGAGTAAGGATATTTAGTTCATTTACCTGCTAAATATGACTTTTGGCAAGTGATTTCATGGCTCGGGGCCCACATTCTCTTTAATATAAAGGCAAAGAAACAGATTTAGTTTTGGTGTTAGGAAAAATGAAAAAATTCCTAATAACTAAAGTTGTGTAAACATAGAATAAGGACAGCTAGGTAATTTAGTAGATTGAGAGTGACAGGCTGAGAGTCAGGAAGGTTTCTTTTAATGAGTTCAAATCTAGTTTCAGACAACTACTAGCTAGCTATGTGACATTGGGAAGTCACTTAATTCTGTTTACCTCAGGTTCCTCATCTGTAAAATGAGATGGAAAAGGAAAGGGCAACCTTTTTAGTGTCTTTGCCAAGAAAAACCCAAATGGGGTTATGAAGCATTGATCATAACTGAAACAGCTAAACAATAAAAAACAAATAGAGAATGAACTACATCTGTAAGTGATGGCTTAAGATGGATAATCACTAACCTGATATATTATAGTACATATGCTGTCCTTTTGGATATGTGTCCAACTGAGATAGCCATGAAGATCTCTTTCAATTATTAAATTCTTTGATTCTCTAGGTATGTATTAGATAATCTATAGAGTTCTATAAAGTGTCTTTCAAGTTTAACATTATAATTCTGAAAGCCAAGAATTGCTTATATAACATTATACACTAAATGATCACTCAGATTCCATTTGAAAACTTTTAGTCACTTTAAAGTAAGTTCCTTGAGGAAAGAACAATTTAATTTTTTTCTCTTGTTTGCTAGTGCTTTGTATAATGCCTGTCATATTTCAAACTTTTTTTTTGAATTGAAATTAATCATGCAACACTGCCTCACAAAGTGTACTGCTCCATTTTCAATGAAGTTTTTTGCAGTTTCTTCCTAATAAAGATCCAAAATGTTTAACTTCCATCCCTTGTTCCTAATTCAGTCTTCTGAAACTTCACAGTTTAAGACTAATTCATTTTCTACATGTTAGGTCTCCAAATACACTCATAGATAACTATCAAGTCCTGGATGCATCAGATTTATCCTGAAGGGAAGACGTAAGCTCCATTCTTTGGGCCAATCCTGTAGATAATTTTTATCAGTAATTTGTTTGAACAACAACCCTCAAGATTAAATAATCATTCCCTTCAAGCTTTCCTTATTGGTTATGGTTTCTAGGCCCTTCAATAGCCATCATGGGATCATAGATGTGGGACTGAACGACATCATAGAAGCCACCTATTTTAGAAAAAGTGAAAGATATTTTGAAGAATGAAATAATGGAATGATCAGATCTTTTAGGGGTAGTGTATGATCCCAGATTTCTTGATTGCAAAAAGTCAGTGCTCTTTCTACGGTAATACACTAAAATTCCTTTAAGAACAATGCAGAAGATTGTGAAACTCTTCTACCAAGTAATACCCAGATGTGGTTTTAGTACTTTTCATGCAATTTGATCAGTGCAACTGAGCTACTACTTCTTCATTCTAGACACTATATGTCTGTGAATGAATTCCAAAATCATTTATTTTGTCACATATTATTTTATGGGTTTCCAATTAGCTTTCATTTTTTAAAAATGTAATTTGTGTTTATGTGTTGGGGTTCAGGTTTTTTGTAGAAATTTGCCAGAACAAATATGATTTCCTACTTGTCCAGTTAGTTTTTGTTTTTCCTTAAGTTAATCACTTTATATTCCCATTAAATTTAAGATTTTTTAAATTGGATCCATTATCCCATTTTATTAAGGAATAATTTAATCTATAACTGCTTATCTAACAAAATAGCCATTCCTACCGACTATGTGTCATCTACAGATTTAAGAAGCCTATTCTCTATGTGTTCAAACAAATTACTGATAAAAATTATCTACAGGATTGGCCCAAAGAATGGAGCTTAGGTCTTCCCTTCAGGATAAATCTGATGCATCCATCCAGCTGCTTCTTTGGATATGATTTTTCAAACAAGTACACATTTGAGCAACATTTAACTAGTTTATTCACAATGATTTTGAGAGAAACTTTTGACATTTTTTAAAATCTATGTAAAATATGCCAGCTACATTCCCTTGATCCACCTATCTAATAATCCTGTCAAAAAATAGAATGTGTTTAGTTGATCATATTTTGTTCTGTGTGAACTTATATCATTGTTTAAATGTTGTCAGATTTTGTTATTTGCTAGTATATAATTTCTGAATTCCATTTATTTCTTCTTTTTTTGGAAGTTTAGATACCAGTTACCTATTTCTTGACTTCTGATGCCTTTTTCTGTTTTGTATGATTTCCCAAGATGATCATCATTGATAGCATAGTCACAACCACCCATTCTCTAATTGCCTTGTATCACAATTCTTGTGAGACTGAAGAATTGGACTCAGTTAAAGCACCTTGATGCTCTCTTCTAGTTGCTTCAACTCTCATTGACTTTTATTTGATCTTAACTTCAATAATTGGATGGATCTCATCTCTTTGACATTCTCTCTGCCAATGTAGAATGTAGTCTATCTACATTTTCTAATCCTGTGCAATTATTTTCCATAATTTTTTTCAGAATTTCCTCCAAATATAGTATGTATAATGCATTTTTGAAGCCTTCTTTCAAGTTCTTAAACACCTTTTGGACACTAGAAAAAAACTTAGTTTTTCTATGTTATCCCATGCATTTCTACATGAATGGCCAACTATTTTTCCAAGGACACATTCTCTTAATGACATTTAAATGACACATCTTCTGTGCATTATCTTTGGCAACATTCACTATGTATCTCAGTGTCCACTGTGTTTTCATCTGTTTATGATTTTCCATTATGTATAGCATCATTAGGAAATTTTTGATGCTTTTTAAAAGATGGACTTGGAGGGGGAAGAAGAAGAGATCATAGAATTATAATACAATTTTAAAATATTCCCTCTTCCTCTTTTTAATTTTTAGGTCTAGCTCAGTTCATCTTCAGTATCTAACCTATTAGGATGCACATGTAACTCAATGAGTTGAACATCAATTTATGATCTGTGCAATAGTCTAGCTTCATACATTGTTTTTCCTGTAGGAATTCACTATTTTGTGAGAATAGATCTAATTGAATAGACTATACAGTGCTGTCTACACTGTTTCCTCAGAAACTTGGGATAAAGAATCTTATCACCTAATATAAATGAATTTGATTCAGAACTTCAATAAGATAGAGGAATGCCTTTTGCCTTTAGTGAGTGTAGCTCTCATTTTTAAATAATTGTTTTGATATCATATTCAGGAGGACACTAAACTAAGATACTTCTATGATTATATTTATCACAGAATCATAATATACACACGAAAGATACTTCATTAAAAGCAAACCTTCAAAGCTATATTTTATGCTAACTATTCAAATGCTTTTTTTTATAATGGAGAGACACAAATATATAAGAAATAATCTCAGATTTTATAATATTCTTTTCTAAGAATTGTATGAATAAAAATAAATTTCATCATATAATAACCAATCACCTGCAAAAGCTTATGTATCTTTTCTTCATAAATTACAGATTTGATGTGGGCCTGAGTCACTTTCCAGAATATTTTATAAAGACAATAAAGAAAAAATGTGGATTAATATTTGGCTTAATTTTTTTGATTGCAGATTTAGATTCAGAAGAATATTAGATTGGATTCAGTACTCTTAATATTTTAAATGAGGAAAACAAGAACAAGGGACTTTAAGTAACTGCCCAGTATCACACAGATGGTAAGAAGAAGAATTAAGATTTTAGTTTGCCTATTTTTGCTTTTGTAGGACTGGGAGTAGGGCCAGGAGATGGTATGATACAATCTGTGACCCATTTCATTCTTTTAGAGTTTTCCTCTTTTTGAAATATTTTGCAAATAGATCCCCAAGTATTTTTAAAACTCTCACCTCCGCACAGATTTCTCCTGAGTTTGGTCCATTCCAACAGCTTTTTCCCAATTTCCTTTTGTGTTCCATTTCCTTTTCACTGCGAAAGACCCAAATAAAATTAATTTCTGAGTAATGGCATTAACAATTAGGGGAACCAGGAATTGTTTCCTGTGGAAGGTGGTACTTTAACTGAGTCTTGAAAGATACTAAGGATCCTAAGAGGCATGAATTAGAATGGAGTATACTTTAGGGATTGGGGATAGCCTGTACTAAAGGTACCAAAGTGGGAAATTAATGTTATGTAAGGACAACTATATATAGGTCCATATGACTGTGAATCAGAATAAGAGGAAATGATTCTGAAAATACGTTAGAACCAAATTGTTATAGGTTTTAAATGATAAACAGAGCATTTCATAACTTTTAGACACAGTAAAAGAGTTGTATTCTTTTTGTCAGGATAGTGATATATAGGCAAACATGGTTTTTTAGCCTAACAATTTGGTAACTTTGTGAGGATTAAATTTTAGAAAGGAGAGTTTGAAGGCAAGTAAATGAATTTTAAGGTCACCGCAGTAGTAGATAACAAATGAAGAACTTAAAAATAGACTGGTAGCCATGTTATTGAAAGGAAACAGATGTAAGAGATATCAACAAGCCTTGGCAACTGATTGACTAGAGTCTTTCGTCATTCTTCTCTAATATATATTCCAAATAAACATGTGCTCTGTCAGTATTTCCTTTGGCTGCTGTATATTTTCATTTGGTAAGGAGATCACCACTGTCTAAATTGTGAATTCCTTGACCTACTTGTTTTAATGAATAAACAAATTAGTGAAAAAAAATAATTTTAAGCAAATACTATGTGCAAGGTATTCTACATAAATTCATACAAATACAATGTAGTCCTTATGCTTAAGAATTTTTATTATAACACATATATAGAAGTGGTGGCTAGGGAAGGCACTATTGACCTGAATGGTCTTAGGAATAGTAAGTTGATTCACATCATTTCCAGAAGTAATGGTATTACTACTTTGTTAATTGTTCATAGAGCAGGGACTCTTGGAAATCAAGGGAGAAGGAAATGGAAAATAGACAAATAGAAATATGGTAGAAATGGAATAAATATGGATAAATCTGGAGCCAGATAGATATGATGGGCTCAACTAAAACATCTGGGCCCCTCTGAAGATGTTTCAGAGATAAGGAATTACCTTTCCATGAATTGGGACCATGGATTCTCAATGCTGTGTGTTGATATTGATGGTCCAGGTGGGAAGAAATACAGAAGTGCTGTAGGCAGGTGGCAAGATGGCCTAGACAGATAACTGGATAAGAAGTGAAGGTGCTGTGGTATCTGGGACCATCTAGATATTTTGAGCTAACTAAACTTGGACTCATTTACATGAGTTTAACTTCTCTAAGAAATGCTGCAAATAAGAATTAATGTTGACTTGTATCCATCTTCTAATTTTCCAAGGAAAAAAAGTAATAATAATAGGGAGTATTTTATAGCATTTTAGGCTTTGCAAAGTACTTTTCATATTATCTCATTTGATCATCACAGCTCAATTATAGGTGATAAAATTATCCCCACCATTACAAATAAGAAGACTGAGACTATATTAAGTAATTTGATAAGGGTCACACAGCTAGTAGGCATCTGAGTCTGTATTTGGATTTAGATATTCCTGACTCTAAGCCTAGTGTTTGTTTTTTTTCCAAATCAAAAATATTAACAATAGTAAAAGCAATGCTTACTCAAATGAATTGAATAAAATAATTAAGAAGATTGGAGAGGACACATTCAGCCTGAGAGATTTAAGGAAGGCATGATTAATTCTAAACAAAAGGTCATAGATTAATATTAGACATATAATAGCCTTCCCTTTTCTTCCAACATTTTAAATTATAAAACTGAAATTAATACAATCTAGAATTTATCAGACATCTGCTTTTATTATAATGAGATTTTATCAGCTGATAAAATCACTAGTACATCTTTGTCCATGTTATCATTTTTGTTAGGAAGACATCATTCACATCCTGCTTATAATTGAGCTTTTTTTATTATATTTTTCCTTAATAGTGTAAAACAGTCATCTTTGTTAGTTCAATTTTACCTCAGAACTGGGCAAGTCACTTAACCCTGTTTGCCTCAATTTCCTTATCTATAAAAAGCACTGGATAATGAAATGGTGAAGAGTTCCAGTATTTTGCCAGGAAAATCCCATAGTGTCATGAAGACTCAGACACAATTGAAAAACTACTGAAAAACAAACATATACTGAACAAAAAACATTTGACAGATGATGTTACTATGCTATTAGTTCTTTGAATCTCATATTTTGAAGAAACTTTAAAATGTATCTAGTCTATCCTCTGATTCATGAATCTTCACTATAACATTCCTAATACATGAACACTGAGCCTTTGAACGTCTTCAGTGGTGTGAAGAACTCTATCAAAGAAGAAAGCTCATTTCATTTTCACATGCTTTTCATAAGAACTCCATTATTCAAACTGAAATCCATTCTTTAATGAATTTTATCTATTGACCTTAGTTCTTGTCATTAGAACTATATAAAATCTTTTTTAAAGCACTTTACAGATGTGACACAGAAAATTAGCACTGGAGTCTATATGAGTCAGCAATGTAATGTTCAGGTAATAAAGCTAATTCAATCTTGGACCACTTTAAGAAGGGCACAGCTTCCCACTGTGTTCTGCTGTCATAACACCTTATATAGTTGTATTCTATTCACTTCTGTACATCATGAATTAAGAAGCACAATAATAAACTGGATATTGTTCATAGAAGGACAACCCAGTATGATAAAGGCCTTTGGGTTTATGTCATTTAAAGATAAAAATTGTGTAGTCAATAGAACTAGACATGTTTTGCTTGGAATAGAGAAAATTCAGAGGGGATATGATAGCTATTTACAGGTCTGCCATAAGGATGAGAGACTACTCTTATTCTGTTTGACTCCAGAGAGATAACCAAGAGGATGGGTGGATGACCACTGAGATCACTTTGATACAATTAAAAAATTCTGAATCAGAAAGTCTTGGAATCCACCTCAGATGCACACTAGTAACTGGGGCCATGAGTATAAGTCATTAACTACTCAGTACCCCTGTTCAAATCCTTAAGTTGTAGATCGGTTGATAATCTGCATTTGTGAAGAAAGCTTCCATTATGGGATTTCTGCCTATAGAAAAAAACACAGATTTTAATATATATATATATATATGTATATATATTATTATTATTATATTTAGTCTCTCTGATAGAACCTCATGTCTTAATGACAGTCAGATTACACACACTAAGTTCTTTCTCCTCTGAGATTAGTTTCCCCAGTTGAGTCTTTACATGCTGTTTTATCCTTTTTTTTCTTCTTCAGGAGTATACACCTCCAATGCTTCTTCAACTTTAAGACTTCAAAAATTGGCTTAAAAATTCTACAATCTGAAAAAAAAATCACAGAACATTCATAAGGTTCTTACACTTAACAGAGAAAAAGAGTGAAATAAAATGTGGGAAAATAACCTGCTCTCCACTAAAATATAACCAGAAGAAGCATAATTACTATTTAAAAGGTGGTGGGAACCTGAACCATTGTCCAGGTCACTATGTCCCTCAATTCAAAAAACTGCCCCTGTAATTATCAGTGTTATGTTATGATATATGTATTGATGTTATGTGAATTAAGATAGATACACCCTTAAAGTTTTTTTTTTTTTTCTATCATGTTTCCATGTCTTACATCTCCTTAACAGTGTGCTTAGTTTACTTTCTTGTGTTAAAATATCAGGTTCATTTTGTTATCCATGTTCTGTGGGTTGCCATAAAACACCATAGGTTGCAGGTAACATTATTAATTCTCTTCCATGCTGTTTCTTTGAATTACTATACATGTTTGCTTCTTTGTTCTTTTTTCTATATCATACCTGAACTTCTCCATTTTGAGGTGGTAGTTGATGGTAGTGGTGGTAAACAGTAATAAACAGGAAGTGGCTAGGGTTCTCCAATGCAGATCAGTAACTCAATCAGAACTTATAAGGGTCCTCAGGTTTTTGAGAGGTTATTAGTCATGCACAAGTTTACAGTTTCATCTGAGTATTTTCCTTCTTCCCCCTCCCCACATCAAATATCAATTCAAACATCTTTTGTTTTCCTTCTTTTTGTGGTGAAATTCCTAGAGAAGTCCATCTACAATATGCCTTCACTTTTTTTTCTCTTTCTCTCTCCTTAACTTTCCATATCTGAATGCCAATATCATCATTCAGCCAAATTGCTCTCTCCAGAGTTATTAGCAATCTCTAAACTGCCAAATCAAATGGCCTTTTCTCAGGGATCCATCTTGACTTCTCTGTAGCCTTTGACATTGCCAATCACTGTCTCCTTTTGATACTCTCCTCTCTAAATTTTTATGACTCCACTCTCTTCTGATTCTTCTTTTGCCTATCTGACTTGTCCTCAATATTTTTTTTGTCAGATCTTCATCCAACTCATGCTTACTGTGAGTAGGGCAACTGGTGACAGTGCACAATGTGCTGGATCTAAAGACCTGGAATTCAAATCCTGCCCCACTTAGCTTCTAGTTGCCTCAGTTTCTTCAATTGTAAAATGGGAGTAAGAATTGTACCTACCTTAAATTCATATGAGATGATATTTGTAAAACCACTTAGCACAATGCCTGGAATATAGTAGGCCCTAGGCATCTTCCTTCCTTCCCTTTCTGCCTTTTCCATAGATATCTTATAGGCACTATGCTAGGTCTTCTGTTTTCTTTTTCTTCTACATTATTTTACTTGGTAATCTCTTAGCTCTCAAGAATTCAATTATAAATGCTGTGCTGATGATTCTTTCATCCATTTATCCAGCCTTAACCTCTGTGTTGACCTCCAGTCTCTCATCTCCAAATGCCTTGTTAAACAATTCAAACCAGATATTCCATAGATATCTTAAACTCAATAAATCCAAAAATGAACTCATCATTATGCCCCTAAACCTTTGAGTCTTCCTAACTTCCATATAGTTAAGGGTACCACCATCTTCCTGGCAATGTAGGCTTACAACCTTTTTCTACTCCTTACGCTTTCTTTTTCTTCTTATAGTCTTCTATAACAACTTTGTATAAACATATATACATATATACATACATATGTATATATGTTTATACAAAGTTGTTTTTTTGTTGCCTCTTTAGACTGTTCATTGAGAACAAGAACTGTCTTTTGTCTTTCTTTGTACCACAGTCCTTAACACAGTCCTGATACATAATAGGCATTAAACAAATAGTTACTATTTACCACCAAACAAATGATTGACAAGACCCTCTCACTCTGGTATTATTAGCCAGCTCCTTGCAGCATGTTGGCATAATATCAAAATGACTCCAAAAGGAGAAAGTCTAGTCATGTCTCCCTCTTCAAAACTCATCCTCATGAGGCTTTCCTACCTGGTTCAATAATTCTGAACATGTCCTCATTTAGGGATATGGTTTCCATTATATTAATTTTTAATTACTAATACAGGCATAAATATATTGCATTCTAAAAGAAGATTTGTAAATGGCTACTCTGGAAATCTGAGTCCATTGCTTTTCCCCCAAAATCTTCTCCTTCCTATGACTTCACTCTTTTGTTAGTGTCCCTGCCATTTATCCACTTTCCCTTATTAAAAGCTTCAGTGCTATCTTTTACTCTTCTCTCTCCTTTGCCTGTCATTTCAAATCATATGCCAAGTCCTATTGATTCCATCTCTACAATATCTCTCAAATATATTTCCTCCTCTATTCCCCCTGTGACTATGTTAGGACAGTCACTCAATAATACCACTCTCCCCCCCAACACCCACTCACCCACCCACTGGACTTTCACAAGTGCTTTCTTCAAGAACTTTTCCCTCATCAATTCCCTCCTTCCTTGACACCATCCTTCATTTTGTTGCTACACTTTTGTTTGTGCATACTTTAAGCCATTGTACTCCACTAATCAAAAATCTTTCAATGATTTTCTATTTTTGGGGGGGAAGGGTCATGTGATTTTATATCTGTTTTTCAAGATCCTCCAGAATCTGGGAATATTTCCAGTATTATAATGCTGAGGATGATTGGGCAGAATCTGCCAGGTATTTGAGGGCAAAAATAGGAGAGGATAACACTGTTCCTGGAGAGGGGGCAAAAGAGGGTTGAGATGGGTGTAGTACTGATCCAAGAGAGAAAACCAAATAAATTCTACACTTGAGTTTCTAACAGTGTCGCCTCAAGTTTTAAGTTCACTAGACCTGTAAATCAGATGGGCAAAATGGGAGCAATAAGAAAGGATCAGCTGCATCTGTTCCATATACTAGAAAAGATGAGAAAGAGTTTTTGGAAGGGCAGAAAGACCAAAGAGGGAAATGTTAGGCACCTGCAGGATGATTCTGCTTACATGACTCCCACACCAAGATAGCATTCTCTTTTGGAATGAATTACCAGTTGCATCTTTTCTTTTATTGGAAAATCCAGGGTTGTCATAGGACCAAATCCTTTTTTTTTTTTTTCACACAGCTCTCCTTAACTCATTTGTATATCAACCAAATTACGAGTCTTCCTCACTAAAAATTATCCCACACATATTCTGTCACCTCTGTTACTTTGCTCATGCTATTCCTTCTTCCTGGAATTTCTCCACATAAATACATACAGAAAGAGAGAGAGAAAAGTGGGGAAAAAAGAGAGAGAAAAGTGAAAGAGAGAGAGAGAGAGAGAGAGAGAGAGAGAGAGAGAGAGAGAGAGAGAGAGAGAGAGAGAGAGAGAGAGAGAGAGAGAGAGAGAGAGAGAGAGAGAGAATAAATTCTAGTATATCTTTTAAATCCCAGTACAAAGATTCCTTTTTCAGTGAGCTTTCAGGATCCTCACCTCACTCTAGTTCTCCAATTGGTAATGAACCTAATGAACTAATTAGCTCTTTCCTTTTCAAAGGATCATAGATTCAGGGGTCAAGTCCAACTCCCCTCATTTTATACATAAAAAACTGAGAACTAGAAATATTAAGTAATTTGCAGAAGATCATATAAATAATATCAGCATGATTTAGATTCAAAGGCACATCCTGATATATCAAATTGGTTTCTTCCAATACATCATATAGCATTCAACTCTCCTATGTATGATTTTGTATTATAATTATCTCTATATACATCCTATTATATGGTACATGAGGGAAGATAGTCCAGTATGAATTTTCTCCATTTCCTAGGGTAGTGCTCTTCATAAAAGCTGTTTAATAAATATTTGTTGGAATTGAATATATTCAATAATTCTCTAAAATTTACAATGATGTTCTTATAAATTCTATAGTATGTAGCCTTTGTTTATACTATTGTTTCTATTTGTAAAATTGAGTTCAGAATTCCAAATTAGCCTACTAGAAAGGTACTTCTTTTTGTTACATCCCTGACCACAGAAAATGCTTCCCACCCCATATCCCTATTTCATCTCTACCACCTATAAAACAATGGAATTGGGACTACTTTAGTTCTTCCACACTGATTGTGACCATGTAAGAGATTGTCAGCATCTGTGTGATAAAAAGTGAGGAGTATGTGTGGAGAGTTATGTGGTGAGTACCTCTATATAAATTAGTGGAAACAAAGATAGGAAACTGAGACAGAAAATAAGAACTGTGAGGAACATATGGGAAAATACGAAAATACTTTCCAAAGTAGACGAAATGGGGAGCAATGACATAGGGGAATTGGAGGAGTGGTGCTAGAGATGTGTGGGGGGGAAAGGCTCTCCTCTCCTCTTCTCTATAATTCCACCTTAGAACTCAGTCAAAAATTTAGAACTAGATAATCTCAAAAGTTAATTTGTCCAAACTCATCTTTTTATAGATGATGAATAGAATCACAGATAGTTTAAATGATTTAAATAAGGTGATACATAAACTAGTCAGTTTCTGGAATTTAATCCCAGGTTTTATTGACACCAAGTTCAGCAATCCTATCCACTATATCACAATGCCTCTCTTTTCCACCAAATTTTTACCACCACATAGCGCAGAGAAAAATGAAAGGCAGGGGTTAAAGTGGATAGAGGTGGGACGGTGACAAAAATCTGAAATGTTACAGATGAGGAAAGCTGTTGTGACTTCCAGCTAGGTTCAGTGCTTTCCAAAAATAGAAGAAATTTGGGGAAAACTTCATTAATGAGGCAAGACAGAGAGAGAGGTGGGGAGGGTAGGAAGGGAGAGGAAGAAAGAAGAGAAGGAGAGGGAAGACAGGGAGAGGGATAAAATTATGGATGAAGAAACAGACACAAAGAGAGACATTCAAACAGAGACAATCTATCTATATCTATATATTTTGGGGACTGTTTTCCACGTAATTTGTTTTGGGTCCCTTTAAAATTGTAACCTTTTCGAGTCCAGGGATCACATATGAAATTTCCTTAGTATTTGCCTAGAAATCACAATGGAAAGACTTGCATGCAGTGAAACTTGGTACAGGGATGTTCAGTGAATCCTTATTCTTGCCATATTGTGTTACACTGGAGAATTAATAGTAACAAAAAAAAAAGTTTCCCTTGGTACTTTAAAAAATGTGGGTTTGTCTGTCTATTTAAGTCCTTCCTCTAGGAACAGTGATTGAAACCCATCTATACCTTCTCATCATATGTGCTTCTTGTGTATATTTTACCATAAAATCTCCATAAAGGGTCTGCCCAACATATTGGAGGTTTTCCTCTTGTTCTTTTAGTGTTACTGGCATACCAATATGTTATTTCAGCTGTTCATCATCCTTGCTGATTTAATTAGCCTGCCTCTTCTCCACTGATGACAGGCATCAGTAATATTCTTTATGCCTTCAAGTGGCCATCGGCCACATGCTATATACTGCTTTTTTCAACGCGCATATTTTACTCTAGTTATTTGCAATTTTAATTCTTATGAGATCATGGTGTTCTAGGATTCATATTTTTGTTAAATCACTGGGAGAATACTGGTGTTAAAGAGATAAGCTTTTGCAGAGGTACCATTTTGGGATCATCGAAAACACTTTGCAGTTTCATAAATATCATCCAAGACAATCCAATTCCTCCTTATCAATTCCAGACCCAGCATACAGTGTATAATTTTTAAAATGTTCTATAAAACTTTTCTTGGACACTTATTCCTCTTCTATGTATTTTAAGGGTTATTCTCAGGAACATTTGCTCACTCTGTCTCTCTTTTTTCAGTTCCTCCCCAGATTATGAACATCTCCTCAGACATCACTGTGAATGAGGGAAGTAGTGTGACCCTCCTGTGTCTTGCTATTGGCAGACCGGAGCCCACCGTGACATGGAGACACTTGTCAGTGAAGGGTAAGCTGTTCAACCCTGGGATGGGAGAGGGAGACATTAAGGGGCGCTTTGGGTCTCCCCATATGTGTGCCTATTTGTTCACGTTTCTATATAAAATGAAACTCCAGGATTAGACCAAGAATACACATCTTGTTATTATTGCTTGTTTTTATATAGAATCAAATCCTTATCACACAATAATTGGCAGGTGGAATTATAAGGAGATTCAGACAGACAACTTTCTGAAATTCTTTTACTTGTTTGGTTTGTAAAGTTGGGATAGCCCAAGTCCCCTGATCCTCCAAAATTAGAAAGGTGTACATGTACTCTGGTAATTGTTCCCTTGAGAAAAATGCATATTCTCCAGGTGGTTGTGAGAACTGATGATTGGGATCTTGAGATGAAGGCTGCTGAATGATAAGAATGACTACTAGGGGTCAGATGCAACTGCTTGGCCATATGGTTTGGAGTTTTTGTTTACCCAGGAGGAGAAAGATCTGTGATCTTCAATAATCTGACCATTTACCTGGAGTCATCTTTGCTACAAGCTTGAAATGACAAGTGTTTTATCTCTAGAGGGCTAGGGCGGCTGTGATGGGCAAGTACATCTGTTCCTACCTGGAATGTGTACCCAGGAGCTGGCAGGGGAAGATTTGTCAGGACTGTTTCCAAGTAACAGGGGGAGCCAGCCTGGCGTGAGGACATATCCCCATTGCCCCTTGGAAATCTAACTTCTTATCAAGATCAGCAGGGAATTATGAAAAAAAAAAAAAAAGTACCCAAGGCCATTTGATAGTTTTATACTGTAATTAGATTGTGTGATTAATTCCAGCAATTAGAATGGAAACCAGTCTCCCTTTAGGCACTAGAGAATGCAAATAATATAAATAAAACTAGTAAGTAAACTATGAACTGAGAGAGACAGACAGACAGACATGGATACACCGATATACAAAGAGGATACTGTATAGGGAAACTGCTTCCCTTGTTCCAGACCTCCCTTCCATGGGCCCCACTTCCTACCCTAGGCAGGCTTTGTGAGTGAGAAAAACACTTAAGCTTCCCATCCCTGTTTCCTCTTGAATGAAATGCACATAGTAATGTTTGCTTCTACCTCATTCTGGAGCAAATGGTATGAGATGAGTGAGATAATGCCAAATGAAGTGCCTTGACCTTCTGTGAGTAAGGGCTGAGAATACTGAAATCCACAGTGATTTAATAATAAAGGGAAAATTATCAAGAATATTCAAGTATGCCTAAGGGACTATAGAAAGCGTGACCCTTGTACAAACCCAAGAAATAGCATGTGCACACAAACATATGGAGTCACAGGCCTCTGGGGGAATTTGCTCTAAAGACAGGAGAGTTTTGGTCTCATAATATATACAAATATATGTAGACACAGCATGCCAATTTTCTATGTATCTAGTGAAGTCAGATGTCTTTATAAATGTTTGAAATCCCAGAATGTACTCTGTTGATCCTAAATACATATTCCTCTAAGCCTGGAGATCTTTTGAAAGACAGCTTGACTTTGGTTAAGTGTACAGAAGCTATTTTTAAATGCTACAATAGTTAAGACTTCTATACTTAAAATAGGGGACTTTTAGCCCCCCAATTGTCCTCACTGCAGCAGTGCAGAAGCTGAAGGGCAGTGAAGGAAGCCAGGAAGAGCCTAAATTCAATCTGCTTTTGCTCCCCTCAAATCTCAATGGCTGAGCATCGCATCTAGCTTCTAGCTTTTGTTTTCTCGCAGCCTTGGCCTTCTCTGCTTTGCTTGCCTTCCTGGCTCTATCTCTCATTGTCTTTTCCCCCTCCCAATGACATTTTAAAAATTCAACTCAGGCAAAGAACATGTTTGCCAAGTTTAAAAGGCACTAGAACCTGGAGCGTTTGCAGCTTCCCATTTGCATCTGTGGGGTGGTTGCCGGTGTCTTTTTACAGCAATGGGAGAAATGCTTTTTCCTTCTACTGGGGGAAAAATGGGCTTGAAAGGTTTCTGAAGAGGGGCTAGTGAGACTTCTCCACATCAAACAGTGTTTAAAGAACAACTTTCTGGTGAGTTAAACATAGAAGACTTGCAACACTGAAATGACACTTCCTTTGAAATACTAATAGGATTGACAATGGAGGGGTAAGCACTGTGGACAAGCGTGTCTATAGCTTCACTGAATTCTGCTGACAAAAAACTAAAGATCTATTTCCAGAAAGTCTATGAATACTGTAACAGGGGTGAGGGTGCCTGCTGCCCATTGTTGGGGACTTTTTCAGAGTTGCTGTAAACTTTAGAAAAAAGTTACAAGACAGCTATAACCATTTCTTCCTTGTGCCTGGGTTCCAGGATTGTTTTTATGTGTATATCTCTTGTTTAGCATCCTCAAGGCTTCTTAGGCTGTAGATGAAGAAAAAAAACAGATGCTCAACTTACTTGTCCCTTGTCATGACAAGTGCTACTTTGACAGTGGGGGCACTTCTCAGGGTTAGCTGCATCTTTGAAAGTAATATCATTATTTTGGGGGCCGATTTTCTCATCTAGACAATGAATCCTTGGGTGTTATATGCATCTCTTAGAAGAGGTGGCTGAAAGCTTTTAAAGAAAGGTACCATAAATTTGGTGCAACAGCTGAGGACCACTTGATCTTGAAACCATTTGCAAATATTTTCATCTACTTTGGAACTCACAGACTGGAGATTCAGTGAGAAGCCTCCCTCCCCTCAGTGAAATGCTAGAGGATTTGTTTACAGGGTTATAATTATTAAGTGTTTTAAGTTTCTTAAAGAAAAGTGCTATGTAAATAATATTTGAGAGTTTTCCAGCTGACATGCTAACCAGATGAACATTCTACCATGTCCTTGTTCTTTAGATGTAAACAATTATATTCCCTTTTCTAAGGCAGTGGATAAGCCTCACAAAATCATGAATTCATATGCAAAAAAAGCGATGGCTCTTTAATATTCTTTATATTAATAGAGAGGACAGCTAGATGGTACTATAGATATAGCACTGGAATCACTAGAACCTGAGTTCAAATTTGGCCTCAGATACTTACTAGTTATGTGACTCCGGGCAAGTTACTTAACCCCATTTAACTCAGTTTTCTCATCTGTAAAATGAGCTGGAGAAAAAAAGAACAAACCACTCCAGTGTCTTTGCCAAGAAAATCCCAAATGGGGTCACAGAGAGTTGGACAAAGCTGAAGTGACTGAACAAAAACAACAACCTCCAGAATGGAATAATCACAAAAATCACAGGGCGCTGTTTCCATGAATGTTCCCCTGAAGTGTGTGGGCAGATGCCATAACAGAAAAGATAGAAAAATTGGCAGGGATCCACTGTGTTTGGAGCCCCTTTGTGGAACAGGTGGGTTCCAACACTTCCCTCTACCCCACCCCCCAAACACTTCTGAAGGACAGGAGAGAAGGAGTTGGGCCAGAATTAATTGGGAGTCTGTTCCAGGCATATGGGGTAGTGTGAAGAAAGGTGTGAAAATGGGGGTGGATGAAGAACAGAGTAGATGCTGTTGTAGAGGATTGGTTGTCTTTCCATCTTCCTATGTTTTATCTTGGTTCAGCAAGGTTCCTGCACATCTGGACAGATTGACAGTGATATACTTTGAAAATCCAGATGTTTGAGAAAGCATTAAACATTTAGAATTACCAATCTGTAGAACTTAGAACTAGGGGAAAAATTACATGCTAACTACCATTTTCCACCTCCACCCCCAGATTATTTTTATGCTCCTTGGTCATAAGGAGTCTTTGATATTTTAGCTGGTTTTTTTTAAATAAACTTAGAAAATTACAGTAATGTGTTTTACTGACCCAACATCATCAGAGAATTAGTTATTCTATTAGAGTAAACTTTCCAGATTAAATTAAATTCAGCAGTTTGATTAAATACTGACTATGGAGAGGCAGTTAGATAACCCAAATTCAAATACTGTGTCAGCCATTTATTATTATTTATTATTATCTGTATGATCCTGGGAAAGTCACTTAACCTCTTAACTTAGCCCCAATTTCCTCCACTTTAAAATGTTGATATTTGCCCCTTCCTTCCAAGGTTGTGGTGAGGATCAAATGAGGTAATAGTTGTAAAGCACTGAGCGCATAATAGGTGCTTAATAAATGTTTTTTCCCTCCTTCTATGTGCAAAGTATTATTCTCAGTATTACAAGTATCCCTTTAATGGCATAGTCTATGAGACCTCAGGGTTAATTCCATATCAAATTAAGGCTTTGGAGGAGAATTTTCATGTAAGAGACAATGGGCATATAAACACAAATGTGAGGTAACTCTTACCCCAGAGTGTCTACTTTCTATTGGGAAATTGTAAATTCTGTTCTAACACAGGAGCTTGTGAGATGGGCAGAACTGTTTATTTCTGAACTAAATGGTTCTGTGAGCTGATGTGCATTTTGAATTATTATAGTCTTTTTGCCCTCCTGCTCCTCATTTTGTTTTCATGCTGTTATTGTTGTTGAAGTTTCTGCCTATGATAACCCTCATCATTTCGTCCCAATTTTCTGAAGGCTAAGAAGCCACATCCACACTTGCTAGAATTTTGTATAAAATAATATGTGTAGGAGAAATTTACTTGAGTCACACAGGATGAAGAGATACTGGGGGAGGAAAAGGTGTGATTTGCAGCAATGGAGGGACCTGCCACCCTGATGAAATTCCCCTGGCTTCATCAAAATTTCCAATGTAAGAGTAAGAAGAGTGGAGGAGTTGTGCTGCTGTAGATAGAGAGCTTGCCAACATAGTTCTTAGGAAGACATGAATTCAAGTCCTTCTTGGGATATATATCCTGACTCTGTGACTCTGGGCAGATCTTCATCTATCAGTGTCCCAGGCAGCTCTCTAAGATTCTAAGTTACAGAAAATTTCAGGTCTGCTTTGGTAGAGGGAATGTCTTCTTTCTAATTAAATCACAGATCCAGAATAAAGTTCAAGAAGAAACTGAGTGAGTTTTTGGAAAGAGTTCTTGTGATCAGATCAGTTAAATGTACCACCTGGACTTTGACATTTATTTTGGATGCACAGAATCTTATTTTTGTTTACTTCTTGGTACTCGACCATTTTCTACCTAAATAAATCTGCAGTACCTGACAGAAAGTTATTTGATAAATACTTATTGATGGACTGACTGAATACAGGATGAATGATCTCCAGAGAAGCAAAATCTGACTCTTCAATTAGAGTCAGAAGACTAGGTCAGAATATCCATTCTTCTGACTCAGAACAGCCATTTTTCTAACCTCTTATGCTCACTTTGTCATCTCTTGAAATCTGGGCCTTTTTTGGGCTAAATTGGCCTGCTTGACAGCTTTCCATGGCTCAGGCCTTAGTGGCTCCATAGCTATATGACTCATCCCAACAAGGTATATTTGGTACTTTAAGTCAAGGAGAATTTCTTTTCCCCACTTAATTCTGTGTATGTACCACATGTATTGGTATATAATGTAAAGAGCAATGGGTTTCCAGTCAAGACTACTATGGACAAGGTGTTTCATGTCTATGGGTTATAGTTTCCCCTTTGTAAAATTATAAAATTAGACTGGAAAGATATCCTGTAATATCCCTTCCACCTCTAACATTCTTTGACTCTATGTGAATTTGCCATAATCTAGACCCCACAACCTCCAAGGAACTCTAAGTTTCACATTAACCATTAAATCCATGGAATCTACAAAGATTTAGGGAGGCAATGTTTCCTCCCATTTTATTTCTGACTCTTACTCCCACTCTATCAGATTTGTTCCCATTTCTTTTTTTTTTTTTTTTTTTTTTTTTTTTTTTACCACTGGTAAAATAGGAATGCTGAAAAAGGAAAATCAAACCATTCCAGTATCTTTGCCAAGAAAACCCAAAATGGGGTCACAAAGAGTTGGACACAACTGAAATGACTGAATAACAACAAAAATAAGAATGATGTAATTAATATATGTATCAGTATATGCATGAATGCATATGTGTGTGTATCTCATACACAAAAGAATGATGCTTTGTGCTGATTCCGAGGTGGTTTATCAATGAACTTGACCATGTCTGTTCTCATGAAACTAGCCTAAACAACTAAACAACTATAAGCCTCAGCTGTTCACTTTCCTTTCCTTTTCTTCCCTGAATCCATACCTCCTTTCCTGAAAGGAGGCAGGTTCTGCATTTACCCCCTCCCCCTTTATAATTCCAGAACCACCACTGACTGGCTAGAGTGTGAAACAACATAGACACCCCTATCTGCTGGGACGCAGTGTGGATCAGCTGCTTCAATTAATAAGAAACCTGCTGAGACCTACCAACCTCATTTCTCTTATGAGCAGTCCCAGGTATGAGCCAGAGACACTAATAGGAATCGTCTCATAATTGACCTGCCTCATCATCCAGTCCTACTTCTTCTGCTTTGTCTTCCCTCTGAGGCAGCAAGGAGCTTCGTTCCTAATCTGAAGACCTGTTTAGAGACTAATTAATCCCCAGAGTGTGAGAAAGAGGTGTCTCAGATGAGAAATCAAGGTTATACATATCTTGCTCAGTAGAACAGTTATGGGCAAACAAGCTGTTCGTCTCACATTTTTGCAAAGCAAATTTACGTTCGCTAACTTTGGTTCTTGTTGTAAATGAGAAGTGTATGAAGGTCTAGCAATGCGCTTTTCACCATATGGGCACCCATATGTTCCCCCCCTTTGCTGGGGTACATTTTAGCTTTGGCATGCACATATGCCTGTATTTTTGCAACTTAACAATATTAAAACTAATCCCATTTATGCTCCTTTTGGGCAAGTTGATTGAGTCATAAATTCCTAAGAATCTCCTCCTTGGGAGTTTAAAGTTCTTTTGTATAAGCAGAAGGAGGGCAAAATCTCTCTCTCTCTCTCTCTCTCTCTCTCTCTCTCTCTCTCTCTCTCTCTCTCTCTCTCTCTCTCTCTCTCTCTCTCTCTCAGCATTCAACATATGAATACAGTCAATTTAAGTTAACTAGCAATATACTCAGTACACTGACCTAATCCAGAAACCCAGAAAGATAGATCCAATGCCCTGATTAACTTAGAAAAGTCATCTATTTCATTAATTTTCTTAATTCCTGTTCTTTTGCCTCCCTCCACCATTAATGCTGTTTTCTATTCAGAAGGAGAGAATCAATGGTGTAGGAAAGGATGTCTACTTTTGTTTATTCCATACAGCTTAGTAACTGTGGAACTCCAAATGGAATGATGCACAAAAAAGTCAAGAGAGGAATTCAAATGCTCAGATCCAGCAACTATGCCAGCCAAACAATTCTATTCCACCTTCACATAACCTCTCTCAGTCTCAAGTTCTTCATCAGAAATAATATTTGCACTCTTTAGCACATAGGGTTGTTGTGAGAAAAGTGCTATGTATACTTCAAAAGATTTGAACAAATGTGAGCCTTTATTTCCCCCCCCCCATCCTAATTGGAAAGGATCTCTTCTTCATTGGGCCTTTTATAGAATGATATAGACCTGGATAAGGCGTTACCATAGGGATCTTCTATTTTAAACTTGCTTCACCTCCCTTGCCATCACACATTTTACAGAGAAAGAAACTGAGCCAGTTGTGACTTGCCTAAAATCATGTAAGTTGATAAGTAATATATTCAAGATTCAGCCTTTCATAGCTCTTCATATTTATCTTATATTCATGTCAAGATATAATAGCTCAATCCTTATTTTGTCCTAGACCCCTTGTTTTTTTTTTAATGATATAAAATAAAAAGCGGAGGATTACAAAAGAAACCAAATACTTTGACAAGCAGTTACAAGATATTAAAAATAAATAAATAAAATTAATGGACTCCAGAGCATTAAGAACTGCTGCATTGAGCTAGTAAAGCCATTTAGGACAACCCCTCATTTTAACAAATAAGCAAACTTTGTCACAGAGAAGTTATCATGTGCCCAAAGACACTTTATATATTGTGAATTTAGCTATTGAATATTTGAATATGTGTCTATATCATGCCCCATGGTATAGATTATAAACTCATGAGGACAAGCATCATATCATTCATCCTTTGCTGGTATGCTATTTTGTAAGGGGTGTAAACATATGTATTCTACATATAAAGTATGTAGATTTAAAGATAAAAGATAAAAAGATGTAGATTTAAAAATTATTAATAAATGAAAGCAGATACCATATGGAGACTAATGAGAATCAGATTGATGATCAACTAATGAAGAAACTCTTCTCGATTTATTCTGAATTTTCTAGAGTCCTATTTTGTGAGCTTGACACTTACATTGATTTTGATGGGCTTCCCAATTTGGATTTGATAGATTTGAAAGCATAGCCTTCTGTTCTTCCGGGCACTGCTCTACTCTGTCACTACATTCAGCTGGAAGATAAGCTCAGAGGCACTCTTATGTGCCCCCTCTGAGGGGCCACCTCTATTTTCCTATCTACCAACTTATTTGTGACATCTGCCAAATCACCAAGCTTCTCTCTCATTTCAATCTCCCACCTGTAAAATAGGAATAATAAAATCACATTTCCATTATGGTGTGAGGGAGAGGGGAATAATGAGGGAATTAATCTCAAAACGTCTTTGCCAAATGCTTTTGAAGATCCTAAGCTCTAAGTCTGGATGTTAACATGCGTCTTAGCAAGTAAATAGTACAACTAGCTCAAAAGAAGGCCTAGAGCTGGCCAGGAGTCCTGTGTTGGCTGCCGTCTGGTTCAGAGCTTCCTTTCTGCAATTGCCTATATCCAATTATGCTATTGAAATCAGTTGGACACTGATAAAATTGAGACTAGCTTTACAAGTAGTGGAGCTCTAATTGGCCTCAGCAGAGGGTCTGCTGTGACTCTTACTGCTGAACAGAGCTTTTGGTTTTCAATTGAAAATAATAAGCAACCCAGTGTAATCACTATCACATTACAGTTGGGTCTGGGGATGATATGTGCTGATTTAGATGCTGAACTTCTTCACCTGGCCAGATGAATCTGGAATGAAACAAGCTCCTTTATTCTAGCCCTTTTTGCTTTATCACCAGCCTTGAATATGTGTTCAAAAAGATATAAGGTTTAATATAATATATTTTAAGATATATAGTCAATTATATGTACATATAATAATAATATAAGATGCACTGTATTAGGATGTAAAAAAATCTGGTTAAACATATGGATCTCTTCTCAGCATAATGTTTGTTTACTAAATTCATAATTAAAGAAAATGCTAAATTTTAATTAGAGGTTAGTGAAAATAAGGAAGTTTTTGGTTTGTTGTTGTTTTTAGTTTGTTTGTTTCATATCTAAATTCAAAGAACCATTGAAATCTCTCCATGGACCCCAGGTTAAGTACACCAGTTCTAGATCAATTGTTGTTCATTTTATCAAGCTCATAGTATTAAGACCAATAACACATAGATATTAGTTACTATCAATCTGTCTTCCTATTAAGCTTTGACTTCAGGGTGCCAATTTGCCCCTTAACATATTTAAACCTCCAATTCCTCTCTAATGGTCTCCTGCTAAGTGTTTCTTCATGAAGAACAAGGTCTTTGCAAGTGGATGATGCACTGCCTTCAGCTATTGGTTCAATTTTACTTCCAAATTCAGTCTCAAAATCTTTAGTCTCTCTTTTTCCTCTCACACCTTAAAAACTTTGCAATTATCAAATCCAGATGATATTTTAATAACATTAGAGAACATTGCCATGAGCTGAAGTAGATTTTTAATGTGCTTTTTATGGACTTTAAACAACTTGATTCCATCCATGTAATCCAGTGATTAATAAGATGTTTTGGTGTGAATCCATCTTTGACAAGAAAGTCATGGCCACTTTTATACAGGATTGATAATTAATTTATTGCCAGAAAAAAAATCATAGTTTACTTAAACTATATTCATAGACATTTCTCATTTTAAAGCAATTGTTCTTGACCTTATTTAATTAATAATATATTTTCTATAAAAGCATCAAAAATATGTTAGTATTATCACTACCCTTGGACCTATTTTATGTTTTTGTACTATGTGGCTAAGCCATGAGTGTGGAACTGAGAATAAGATTTTATAATAATCACCAAAGTAAATGTAAATCTTAAGGGACTTCTGTGTGACAAATAGCATGATTCCCCTGAATATAGCTTGTAATATCTATTTTCCATTTTCTTGTTATTAAGCCATACATAATCAAAACATTCATCTTTTTAGTCTATTTTATATATAATAATAGTTTGTCCTCTGTAATGGCAAAAAAAAAAAAAAAAACAAGACACAAAACTTTCTAGGAATTGGGATATTTCCTGTTGCTTTATTTTTAATTTATTCCCATTTATCTTGCCTTCTTGTGGTACCAGAATATAAAAGAGCCCCATTCACTTTCCAGTTTTGTCCTTGATGGCAATCTGCTCATCATGACAGTTCTGAGTAGCACCTACCTGAACTTCTATGCTGTCCCATCTATTTCTTAGATTTATTGGAGGAACTCCAAGATGCAAACTAAGCTGCTTAATAGAATCAGCTATATCAACAGAACCTAATTGCCTAAAATTTTTAAGTTCTAATCAGGCTTTGACAACTACTATACAACTCATCCTATATTGTCATCCTACATTGCATCAAGAGGCACAGGGTTCTGGGCTAGGGAGTTGACTGTCTAAAGATATTCTTACTTGCTAATACCATATATGAAGCGTTTTCATTAATTCTGGATCCTGTCTCACATATTTTAAGAAAGACTTTGAAAGGTGCTGTATCCTAAGGAGGCCCACCAGGATAATGACAGGCCTTTAGAGAATATGCCACATGAGAATTAGGTGAATAAAATGAGATATTTAGTTGGAAAAGACTCAGGACCAGGTAGGGAAGGTATCGTAACTGCTTTCAAGAATTGAAAAAGCTGGCATGAGGAAAAGGGAATGGATTTTTCTTTCGTTCTAAGCCACATAAGGCAGAACAATGGATAGAAGTTTCAAAAAAGCAAAATTAGATGCAAAGAAAAACTTTCATGAATTTAACACTCTCCAAAGTAGAATGGATTATTTCAGGAGGTTGTGAGTCCCTTCTCACTGGAGTTCTTTATGCAAAAACTCTCTGACTATACTTGTCAGGAATATTGTAGATTCTCTTCATGTATACACTGGACCAAATAACCACTGAGGTTCTTTCCATCCCTTAAATTCTGTCAAAAGGGAAAGTGGCTTGAAATAACTGAACCAGTTAATGAACCCAAACTCAAAATCCTATCATTCAAGGAGATATAATTATATCAGCTCAAATCAAGCTACAAAGGAAGAATTCCCCCCCTCCCCCAGGACTTAAAGCTGAAGGAACGTTATAAAATCTTCAAATTGATTGCTCTCATTTGATAGCTGGGGAAATTGAGGCCCAAAGATATAAAATGACTTGTCTAAGATCACACATAAGCAGCAATGCTATTTCTACTGACTCCAAATTCAGCCCACTTTCTTTCTTACACCATGCTTTCTTACCATTATGAGCCTACTCCAGAGAAGGAATTATCCAGATGAGATTCTAATAATAATAATAATATCAAAACAACACTTTAAGGTTTGTCAGTGCTTAATGATTCAAGAAAGAGTATATTTGACTTTTCTTCTTTGATTTACTTCTTACTTGAGGTATGACAGTTGTTCTATCATTAATTGTGAGTCCATACTTAGTATAAAGAGAGGATTAACCCATGTTTATTTTGAAGGATTGAGATTGCTCCATAAGAGTTTGAATCCTAATACAGACACTAATTTTGTAATCATAGGCAGGTCACCTACTTTATTTACATGAACCTGTTTCCTACCTCTAAGAAATGGGGAAAAACTACATGTGTTATCTGCCTCATAGGATTATTATCAGGATAGCCCTTTGTAATCATTCTTTTCCATTTCTATCTATAAAATGGAGATAATATTAGCACATACCTACCAGAATTGTTGTAAAGATTAAATGAAATTGTATATGCAAAGCACTTTGCCAGCCTTAAATCCTATAAAAATGACTATTATCATTATTATTAATTGTTTTATTCATTTAGTACCCCATTCACCCCATTTCTCCAATTCTTAATGCCTCATCATTCTGGGTGATTTTCACCCTTGGCTATCCCTCGATGGAATAATCATCCAACATCCTGTTGACCTTCCTTGGGTTCTTTTCAGTACCTTAAAAGTTCCCTTCTATTACCTTCTATTTTCATGATATAATCATTAAATCTCCTTTTTGATCTCACCTCTACAGATGGAAGAGATCTCAGAGACTATGCCTTGCTCGTATGCTACATGTTAAGTCACTGTTTATACTTAAATCATTATTGGCATCTAAGTGACATAGTTGAGGGAATTCTATATTTGGAAGCAAGAAGATTTGAGTTCAAATATTGCTCAAGACATTCCTGAGCTACATAATCATGGGCAATTCACTTCTTTCTTACCTCAATTTAGCCACTTCTCAAATGAAGATAAGAATAATACCTTCCTCAAGTGGTTGCTTTCAAGTATCCAATGAAATAATGCATACAAAGTAACTTGTAAAACTTAAAATATCTTATAAGTGCTAATTATTAGTCTTTTTTTCTTTCTTTCTTTTTTTCCCCTCTGAGGCTGGGGTTAAGTGACTTGCCCAAGGTGGGAAGTGTTAAGTGTCTGAGACCAGATTTGAACTCGAATCCTCCTGAATTCAGGGCTGGTGCTCTATCCACTTTGCCACCTAGCTGCCCCTAATTATTAGCCTTTCAACAAATACTGATTAAGCACTTACTGTATACTATTAAGTGCTAGAAATACTTAAGAAGCTCAGTTCTAATGTAGGAGACAAGAGGCAAATATCTCTATGGGTAGAACATAAATGAATTTAGATTGGAAGATAATCTCAGTAGAAATGGTGTGGATAGATGAGAATGGTTTTCTGCAGAAGACAGAATTTGAGATAAGTCTTGAATGAAGCCAGAGAAGTTAGGAGGCAGAAATTAGGAAGGGGAAAACATTATACCACAAAGATGGTATAATGATGTATAATGTGAAAGGAATAACAAGATCTATATCTCTATTTCCAGGGGAAAAATCATGACAGAACATGAAAGGCAGGTTTTCAATGCACAAAAGAGGAGTTTGTTTCATCTTGTATGTAATAGATAGCCGCTGGAGTTTATTGAGTAGATCTTCACCTATGGATAGGATGACCAGATTTGACAACAGATTAGTTATATTTGAGGTGAATGTGAGGATAACTTGAGATTATAAACCTGGATACTTGAAAGAATGGTGGTTTTCTAGAGAAATAAGAAGTCAGGAAGAAGGGAGTATTGGAAAATGGAAAGGAAGATGACAAGTTCAAACTTATTGCATTTGAGCTATTTATAGATATCCAATTTGAGTTGCCTATACCACATTTTGTAACATGAGATAGGCACTTAGAAAAGATTGGGGCTGGATGGATAGATCTTAGAGTCATGGCCTAAAAGTAGGGCCAAAGGCCTAGCAGGAATTGTTATTCCAAAGGCTTTTGATCTTAACTTGCTTACTTACCTATTATCTAAGTTTAACTTCTTGTAGAGAGAAAAACATTTCACTGGTTCAGTCCCAGTGATTTTCTGGTATAGACATTAGGAGAAAGATGTCTTCTTTATGGTTCCCTTGAGTCATCTCACATGTTTCCATCTACATTGAAAAGCTGCCAAAAGTGTTAGCACATTTAATCCCATCAGGGAGTCAATTTGTGATATATTCATACTTCAGCTTGAGCAGAGACTACATAACTGATCCGACCTTCCAAGCAACTACTTTTCTATCAGGGTATGCTCAGGGCAGGGGTTAGGGATGTTATCTATCACGTAGATAGACATCAGATGGTGGATGACCTAGAATGTTCATCTCAATAATCTGATCATTGTGAATAGCATTTTTAATTGATGGTGATGATGTGGTATGTGGAGAAGCACATGAAAAAGGTGGTATTTTTGAAAGAGGCATTAATTAAAGACAGAATAACCCCTTTGGACATGTTTTAAAAGGGATTATTTGTCAAGTAGGAGCCATCCTAGATATGTGCTAATATCCTTTCTATCTCTGAAGATCAGTGTCACAGAAATATGTAGCACAATTTGGGTAGGGGGAGAGATATTCAAAGCAGAAAGGGATAATGACCTATAAGTTAACAATACCAGTGGGGATGGAAAGAACAAAAGAACAAAATAGTGGCAATCTATATTTTAAAAGGAGAATCATATGACTTTGTGAGTCCTGTGGAGTAGAGGGAAAGGGGGAAGATCAGGGATAATGCCAAGATTTCAGACTTAAGCAAATGAGAGAATTCTGGTTTAATTATCACAGACAGCATAGGCCAGAGCATTAGGTGCTCAGGAGAAAGATAAAGATAATGAGCTTAATTTTAAAATATGACTACATCAAATAATAGCCATTATATATGATGATTTAATATTTTCAAAGCTCTCTACATATATTATTTGATCCTCATAATCACTTTGTGAAGTTGGTACTATTATTATTCCCATTCTACAAATAAGAAAACTGAGGCATAAGCATCTAAATTGATTTCCACTCCTCTTACCACAGTACAGCCAAACTGCCTATAAAACGTGAGATAAAATCTGCATACCAACATGGGGAAGACAAGAAAACAACTGAAAAAACCAAGCTGAAGTTTATGATGAAATCAGGGTTACATTTCAGAATCATCAGTAATAGGGGGCAAGTTAAGAGAATGAATAAGTTCAGTATAAAAGAAAATTTTATGAATAAAGGAAATTTGTTATGCAATAGAAACATTCAGAAAAAAAGAAAAGCAATGGAAAATGAAAACAACGCTTGTGTTCCTTGTCTTCTCTGCAATAAAGAGGAGTAAATTGAACTCTATCAAATGTCTCATCACAATCTACAGACTAGCTAGGGTTCTTTGTAATAATATTTTGCCTAATCTGAGAAAACATATGGGACTTCTTAATCATACCTCATTTTTTTCCTCTTCTTCTTGCCAAAAATTAACACCTGAGGTTGATGATGAAGAATTAAGCAGATGGGATTTCCCACAAAGAAGCATGGGCTTTATCCATGTGTCTTTTAGAGTAGGAAAAATCAATGACACCCTAAATTCATGCAAGGGCAACTTCCTGTTGATAACCATTTTTATCTCAGCTGTTTTATCCTGTCCTTCCCCATAATCAAATTCCTAATACAGGTTCTTATTACCTATCACATATTGACCTGAAATCTACCTCAGATGCTGGATCATCACATCCTTTATGTCTTGAAACACACACACACACACACACACACACACACATACACACACACACACACACACACACCCACACACCCCTTTGATCTATCTTATATATAATGCCCAGATCAACAATTCTAAAGCATTTTTACAATGATGTATGTCTCTGCTAATATCAGAAATCTCTACTAGCTCCAGAATTTCTACAAAATAACATCTAAAATCCTTTGTGTTGTCAAAAAATTTTTTATATTAGCCTAAACATCTTTTCCTTTCCTTTCTTCTCCTTTTATCTTTATTTTTTCTGTTTCATTTCATTTTCACAGCTCTCTCTTCCTTCTCTCCCTTCCTTTTTCTTTCCTTTTTTTTTATTAATTGTTTTTATTTACCAGATATATGCATGGGTAATTTTACATCATTGACAATTGCCAAACCCCTTGTTCTAATTTTCCCCTCCTCCCCCCCCAAGGTGGCAGGTTGACCAATACATGTTAAATATGTTAAAGTATAAATTAAATACAATATATGTATACATGTTCAGACAGTTGTTTTGCTGTACAAAAAGAATAGAACTTTGAGATAGTGTACAGTTAGCCTATGAAGGAAATCCAAAATGCAGGTGGACAAAAATAGAGAGATTGGTTCATAGTCATCTCCCAGAGTTCTTCCTCGCTGTGTATAGCTGGTTCAGTTCATTACTGCTCTATTGGAACTGATTTGGTTCATCTCGTTGTTGAAAATGGCAACATCCATCAGAATTGATCATCATAGTATTGTTGTTGAAGTATACAAAGGTCTCCTGGTCCTGCTCATTTCACTCAGCATCAGTCCTTTTTCTTTTCTTTCTTTCTTCCTTCCTTTCTCTCTTTCTCTCTGTCTCTGCCCTACATCCCTCCCTTCTTCCCTTCCTTCCTTCCTTTTCTCTCTCTTCCTTCCTTTCTTTCTTTCATTCTTCCTTCCTTTTTTCTTCTTTTATTTTCCAAATAATATGTATCTATTAATTTTCCCTTCCCCACTCTCCATTGAGAATTTTTTAAATTGAAAAACAAATCCATCAATACATATATACATAGTATAACTAAACAAATTCTCACATTAACCATTTTTAAAAAATATATGTACATTTAAAGTATAGCACTTCTCATTCCAGAGGTGAATAGATTGTTTCATCTTCATTCATTTAGGCTTGTGCTTTCTAAGTGCAATGATCTGAGTTCTAAAGTCTTTTAAAGCAATCATATACTTCCAACCTTAGTCCATAAAATTGCATCATAGGAACCCCATTTTCCCCACTACAGTGCTTTTACTCATTCGCCACAACTATGTGACCTTGTCAGGCCACATCTGGAGTATTATGTCACTTTTAGACACCACATCTTTAAAATGCTGACAAGCTAAGTTCATCTAAAAGAAGCTGACTAGGCTTGTGATCTGCCCAGAGACTATACTCTATGATGATGAGTTGAAGGAAATAAAGACATTTAACCAAGTGAAGGCCTATTGGGGGAAGGATTTTTGCCTTGAACAAGCTAACAGGCTGTCACCGGGAAGATGGATTACACATTATATATTTTCCCTCATACAGAAGACCTGGGAACAATGGATAGAAGTTTTAGAGAACAAATTTCACTTTGGAACTAAGGGGAAAATTCCTTTCAATAGTATTTAGAGCTTTTAGAAATTAGAGTGGGCTAAGGTGGTTGGGTTTTAGTCATTGGAAGTCTTCAAGCAGATGTTGGATGTTCACTTGTTACTAATATTGTAGAGGAAAACTTCCTTGTTCAGACAGCAATTAGACTAAGTAACTTCTAAGGTTTCCTCAGACATTGAGATTCTGAGATTTTCAATTATATCTTCTGCTTTTTGCTCCCTGAACTCTGAACTTGCCTTCTGCCATGACTTTTTCTGGTTTTGATTCTAAATTTTATTCATTTTTCGAAGCCCAGCTCAAATCTAAAATACTTTGCAAATTAATTAATGAATGTGGTCATCTGGCTTACCTACCCCTTTTGGTGGCAACCAATATTGTAAACACTATAGCCAAATACTTCATCTCCTCAAGTTCTTCTCATGTCTGCATCATTTAAATCTATAAGATAGATTTTTCTACTATACTTATCATTATCCCAACTAGACTTTAAACTTTTTAAAAGCAGGGATAATGTTTTCTGTATTTCTTTTATCATCCTTCACCAGCTGAGCCTCTTCTACCCAGAACTCATTGGGTAAGGTCAGGTAGTGGGATGATCTGCCACCATTTGTCACCTTCCTCTCCTCTTGCCCTTTCCCACCTATCTAGGCTTTCTTTCTGACTGTTGTTGTGGAATGTGACTTTCTGCTACTCCATTTCCCTATCTTTCTCCTTCTCATACTTCAGGCTACCCCCTGCATAAATCCAAGAACATTTAAGGTACCCTTCCCTCTTTTTCTCCTCTTAATACCTCTTCCAGCCTTGGAGACCCAGAACCCATCAGGGCTTCTTTAGGCTCATAATAATTAGATCAATCTTTAAATCAACAAATATTTATTTATATAAGATACTGAGGATATAAAGAAAAAACTGAACAATCGCTATTTGTAAGGTGTTTATATTTTAATGGGAGAGACAAAATATATCTATAAATATACACAATATAAATACAAGTATATACAAAGCAGATAAAAACAACTAGTTTAAGAGACATGGCACTTACAGTCATGGGACTGGGAAAGGCTCTATCTAGAAGATGGTACTTGAGTTGTGTCTGAAAAAGGAAAGAGATTCTATAAGATTCAGGTAAGAAGATAATGCTAGTAGAAAGAAAAATAGATGGAAATGAAGTGTCCTATGAGAGGAATGAAGATAAGAATTTGGCCAGATTAAAGAGTGTGTGGGAAAATAATGAGCTAGAAATACAGATTGTAAAACATTTTAAAAGCTAAAGAAATTTACATATTGTATTTATATTTTATAAATTGATATTTTATTTTAATTGATATTTTATCCTCAATGCAACAGAAACTTATTAGAGTTGATTGAATAGGAGAGTTATCATCAGTTCTACATTGAGAAATAATCTTAGTAATACTCTGTAGAAGAGACTAAAGTGCATACAGGAAAACCAAATAAGAATCTGTTGTAATAATGTCTGGGAGAACTGATGAGGACCTGAACAAAGGTCATAGCAATGGACATAATAACATATTAGAAATGTCAAGTGAGAGACAGTGAATAGTCCAGAATAAAGCTGAGATTATTAAGATGAGAAACTGGAAGGATGATGGTACCCTTTGACATAAAAAAGGAACTTTAGATGAGAAGAGAATTTAGGAGTTCTACAGGTATGCTTTGAATCTTGATTATTATGATTACAAATCCAGTTTGTATCCAGTATATCATGCTATCTCTCATCTTAAAATCAGGAAATCTGCATTTGAAACTCATGTCAAGTACAATTGTGCAAATAATTTAGTCTCTAAATACATGTTTTCTCTGTAAAAGATAATACTTGCAATAGTTACTTCTCATTGCATTGTTGTAAAATTTTTTTTTTGCAAACCTTAAAGTGCTATAAAAGTATAAATTATTATTGTCATACTCGAGAGTTGTTTCTAACCCTACCCCTATCCTTCCATACTTCATCTCCTCTCTCTCTCTCTATCATAATAGTACTTCAGACTCATCAACTATTTTTTCCTACCCATCTTTCTCTTTGTATTAGTTTGCTATTACATTTTTTTTACCCATTCTCCCAGTCATGACTTAACTTTCCACCCCAACCCTCATTCTCCTAATGAACTTTCTTCCTTCCACCTTCCACCCTTCTATCACTAGAGTAAGATTTTGAAGAAGGGTGCATTACTGTGGGTAAGTTAATGCTAAGGAACTGAATAAAGAAGAGTTAAATTTCTAGAAAGGACATTTAGAAAAAAGGTACTAGAGGTCAGCTTTCACATGTCATTAGTCCAAGAGAAGATTGGAGAGGTGGTAGGTTAAAGGCTTTCTCTCACCAGTTTCAGGCCAGGCTTAATTAGGTGTTTTCCTCCCCTCAGAGCTCAGAGAAAGACGAAGAACAGAGTGGAAATAAACTTCATTGTCTGGAATAATTTAATTGGAATGAAATTCTCAAGTCTTTCTAAAAGTTGCAGCAGTATTGAAGATGGGTCCCTCCAATGAAAGTAAATAGGATCAGAGCTGCTGGAGAAAATGGTCTCATTAAGCAGAAAATCTTGATTGTCCCTTTGTGTCTGTGTTCCACAGATGGTGGTAGAATAATAACATTTTGCAAACAAGGATGAGGTAGATGGAAAAGTAAGAGGGTTGGATCTCCCACAAAACCAAAAACATAACCCCAAGAACCTTATTCTACTCACCTTCTAATAGCTCAGGAAGTCACATTACTCATAGGAAGGGGGATCATTAAAGTTCCTTTTGCTTGTCTCCACACTTTGAGCCCCATTCAAAGATGATATATCAGTGAATCTGAGACTCCCTAGAATGCAAGAAGTAGCCTGGTTTTAATGAAACTCCAGGCTATTTTGCTTCTTAAGTGAGCTGTTTGAATAATGAAACCACCAGTTTTCCCTTATCTAGCTTTAAACCCTTACTTACCCTTTTGTCTTGTCCCCTTGCACTTCTCTTTTGCTTCTCTCTACCCTGGTTCAATCCATAAATTGTTTGATCTCATTCCTCTAACAGGTCATCATTCTTTCCCTTCCTATTTCCCACTGAGGTGGTACTTATTTGTCCCTGCACAATCTGGGACTGCATAAGCAATTACATCTGCAATGAATAGGGTCATCTTTTCCATGAATAGTAAGAATATTGTCAATACCATTTATGGGTAAACCTAATTTTTTTTTATCAGAATACATGGAATTGGCAGAGGAACTGTAAATTCAACATGGGGGAACCACAATGCTCACATTTAAAGGCACGAAAAATGAATGAATTAAACCAAATTATTAAGCACTGTTTATATTCCAGGAATTATCTAAGCAATAGGAATACATACACCAAAGTGAAACAGTTCCAATTCTCAGAGAGTTTATATTTTAATATATGGATAACATAGATATGATAGTGATATCCAGGCAAAGACCAGTTTTGGTCTTGCGAATAACAAGGATTGTGAATTGATCCACTGGACAGGTGACTGACATGAACTTTTCCAAAACAATGCTATTATTCTTTTGATAAGTGTGTCATGAGAAATAAGTAGAAAGGAAGAAGGGTTAGAATGACAGTATATTTATGGTGGCAGGGCGGATAGCAGTATGGCCTAAGTGAACAAATGGATAAGGTATAAAGCATGGGCGAGGCTCAGTATAATGGGCCAAACAAAACAATTCAATTCCTAGTCAGGAGTTTCAAAGTTGAAGGGGCCGATCTCTCAGGAACAAGAGACATGATTCCTAGAAGTTTCATCCAAAGAGTGCTTTTCCAAGTTTGATAAAGCATCACTTCCTCTGACTTGGTTCTTTAATCAGCTCTTATTCTTATGTCTCCCAATTTCCTACCATTTAGCCTCTTCACTCATGGACACATGTTTATATTCTTCTCAGTGTCCCCTTATATCTTTGCCACAAAACCCAGCTTTCTTAAAAATACCAAGTCAATGAAAATTTGAAAGATCATAATGATTAAACTCCTCTAGGGCAGCTGGTATTCTAAAGCTTGATGAAGACTGAAGAAACTGGTAAGAAAGTAGACATAGTGAGCTAGTAGAGGGCAACAAAGAATCAAATCAACTGATATGTAGTGTATTTTTATTTTTTGGAAGAGAGTGGACTAGTTAACTTGCTTCAAAATCTAGCAGAAGCAAAAGTGAAACTGAAGAGTAAAAAGAAATACAATCTAACAAGGTTAAGAGTAGGTTCAAGGTGGAAGACTGGAACAGTAGGTCAAGGCTGAACAAGCACAAATAGGTTTTCAGTATGGTCTAGTCAGAGGAAATTGGAATGAATTCTAACTGCCAGTAAAAATGCCTTGGACAGCTTCCAACAAGTTTTGCAGTGTTGCTCATTTTGATTCAATTCAACTCAACAAATATTTATTAAGTACTGACTATTGCTAGGTGCTACTAATGTAAAGATGAAATAATATCTGGCATTTATGTAGCTCTTTAAGGTTTGTAAAGTGCTTTCATATGTAACACTTGCCCTGAACCCAGAATTAAATGTTTTCCCCTCATCACTACCTTGTCTGTGATTCCATAGTAAGCGTTTAGGTTGCTATCCTCATGAATCCCACCAGTTGACTCTTAAAGCTTAGGCTAGGTAAGCTTCTTCCCTTATGAATATGTCTGAGAGCTACTGAGCACATGCTGATAACCCCTTAGTGAGTGTCTCTACTATGTGTACATGTACACATTTAGATTATGTACTTCTATATAAGAGCATTGGAAACAAATTCAAAAATAACTTATTTCCCAAGCTTTAGCCTAAAATCACTTGTATTCCAATCTTGCTTCTTTTAAGATCATAATATCAGTTATCTAAGGGTTTAAGAGACATTAAAAAATTAATGCCCTTATTTTACAGATGAGGAAAATAAAATTCAAGGAGGTTAAATGACTTGTTCCATATCACACAAATACTAAATATTAAAATAACAGAAGATTCAGGTTATTTGAGTTTGAATCCAACAATCTTTCTGTTCTATCTTGTCTCTCTTAATTGAATAAATCACTAAAACAAACAAACAAAGTAACACTTCACTTGCTTAGCATATAAGTTAAATGCATTTATTAGAGTGAAAATGAAATTAAAATAAAACTTTATTAATATTAAAGAAAATTAAACTAATTGTCTGATATGACACAGAGTCTGGGTTTTTAATCAGTTGCAATATGTTCTTCAAATGAGTTCTCATAGTGGGGTAGATCTACCGAAAAGCTTTTTGTAGGGATTACTATTAGATGTTCTTGATTTCAAAATAAAAATAGTCATAAGGAAACTAAATCATCACAATGGCCTTCCACTGGACTTTTTAACCATAGAAACTACGTTACATTTATGTAGCATATGCAAGATACTTAATACAAGATAATTAGTGGTATTGCCTTCTAATATACAAACTCATATTTACCCAAAAATACTGTTTATCTACTTTATTTAGGCATGTGGATATAGCATAACTTTAAATTAGAGTGAAGGGGGGAGAGAGAAATACTATTTTATTTCACCATTACATCTTCCATAGTATATGTATTAATGGTCAGGTGCTTAATAAATGTTTGTTTATATGAAATAGAAAAGTGGGTGGATGAATAGTTGGCTGGATGGACAGATGGATGAATGATTAGATTTTTAAAGTTCTTCACATTAGGATAAAACCTTTGAAAAATTGTTAAATAGGTGAAATCTTAGGCTTCTACTAATTGAGGAGAGAGGTTAATGTGTGTGTGTGTGTGTGTGTGTGTGTGTGTGTGTGTGTGTGTGTGTGTGTAAAACATTTGCCCAGAAATACAGCAATCCTTTTACCATGCTGTATAGGTGACCCCTATTTGTGCTGTTTAGTTGTCCCTGGTCCCAGGGTGTAAGTCAACTCTGTCTATAGATGGTATTCAATAGAAACTCCTCAGTATCCAGAGAAACCTGCAATTCTATGCATTCTGTATGTTATTATTGGTTTTGTGAACATAGGTTTACATTTCAGTGTTACTTAATTACCCTTCTTCATATCTTAGCCATTCTCACATTTAAATAAAACTCTCATTTCACTTAACAATGAAAAGGCTTAAAATTTGCATATTAAGTGTGAGTCAGTGGCAAGGATATCTAATTAAAACCGTCTACATTTTTTTCTTCTTTTTCCCCTTTTCATTTTTTTCTCCCCAGAGCTGCTGACATTATTGTAACTGTATTCAGTGTCCCCATTCTGTCAGTTCTGGTACTCTGAGGAAAGCAGCAGAGAAGGGTGCAAGGGAGAGTAGGAGCCTGGAGGGAGGAGGGGAAGTATAATAAGAAAGGAATAGAAGGGGGAAAGAGTACCTAGGGAAGAAGGTAAGAGAAGGTAGCACAAAGGAATTGTCAGAGGAAGGGAAAAGATGAAGAGAGGAAAGAGAAAAGAATCTGATCAAGATGGAATGAGGCAATTGATTTTTAAATTGATTTAAAAAATAAAAAATTTAAAAGTTGATTTTAAAAGTATGTCCCTACATGAAAAAGAATAAGGAAATGGGAAAAGGAAGAAAAAAATAAAAAAATAGCAAGATGAGGAAAGGATTGAAAACAGTGAAATGGGAGTGGAAACAGCAAGACTAAAAGCAAAGACTTTCAAGGAGAAAGTATATGGTCAAAGAGCAGGAAATTTAAGAGTCTAGAAAGAAGAATAGAAGAGAAAAGAAGAGAGGTAGAAGAAAGAGAGAAGAAAAAAGGTAAACATCTTAGTGATCCCTGTTCCTAGAGAGACACAGTTTTCCAGCCTTGTTCCAATCCATTCTTTTTCATATATTTCACATTCCAGACAAACTAGAAGGAAGGCAACCTACTGTTTTCTTCCATATTATTGGAGAAAAACAAAATTAATTAGTGATCAGCATAGTACCTGGCATGTGGTAGGTGCCTAATAAATGTTCATTGATGGACTGGCTAATAACAGAAGGAAAAGTCTTCAAACTAGCACTTGGAGACATTGTCTGATTACTGGAAAAACTCTAGAATATATTTTTAAAGTGTTGATTAGTAATCACTGCTTTATTTTCAAAATACTCAGAAAGAACCAGAACAGCTTCTCAAAGATTAGGTATAACAGATTAACCTCATTTCCTTTCTTTGACACAGTCACCATACAGGTCGATCAGGAGAATGTTTGGATAGAGTCCCAGATTGTGCTGCCATCTGTTTATACCTACTACTGACAGCCTACTGTCAAAATTTCATTGTATTATGTCTTGGAAATTATCAAACATTACATACAAATTAGGACTTGATTTAATGTTTTGTTAATTGTCTATGCTTAAGAGACTGAGAAATTGTTAATAATGCAGATTACACTTAAAAGAAGGCCCTGTTTGCATATATTTCTTTTTTAAAATATCTAATTGTTAAATGTTTACCCATAAACCCTTTAAGTATACCTCAATTTCAGCAAAACATTTGATAGTCTTTCACTTTACCCAATTAAAATAAGATGGAATGATGAAGGTTGGATATTACTAAATTTAGGTGGGTTTGAATTCAAAGAAAGGTGGTAAATAGTTCCCTTCCATCTTAGAGTGGGATCTTTAATGATCCAGGTCTTATGCTAGTCAACACTTTCATCAACAATTTGGATGAAGCATAGATGATATAATTATCAGATTTTCAGATGACACAAAGTTTGTTGTTAAGTCATTTCTTTTGTGTGACCCATTTGGAGTTTCCTTGGCAAAGGTACTGGAGTACCATTTATTCTCTAGCACATTTTACCGATGAGGAAACTGAGACAAGATGAGGTGACACTCATGCTTACACAGTCACTCATTTGAACTCAGGGAGATGAGTCTTCCTCATCCCACGCTGAACATTCTAGTCTTCCTTATCCTAGGCTGCTCTACCTCTGCCCAACATAAAGTTGAGGATTAGGATATCTAACTTGTTAGATAAAAGAATCAGAATTCAAAAGGTTCTAAACAGGTTTAAATAATTGATCATATATTATATTTGTTAGATATATGATTATGAAACTCATAATAAATGGTAAATGTATAAAAAGAAGGTGCTTTAGATACAATTTGTGAGGAAAATATTTGCAAGTGATGGGGTATGGTGGAAGAGCATGGGGTTAATGAACTGCAAGTTCAGTCCAATCACATAGCAAACAAAAAATAAAATCTGATCTAAATCTACATTATTAAGAGATATTTTGCCCAGAACTAGGAAAGTTATAGTCCCACTGCACTCTGCCCTGGTCAAATAACAACTGAAATATTTTGTTCAGGTCCAGGCACTACACTTTAAGAAAGCCATTAATATCCTGGAAAGAATCCAGAAAAGGTTGACCAAGACAGTAGTATGACTGGAAGTCACATTACATATATTTTTAAAAGGTATTAGTGATGTTTAGCTTATAGAAAATGACTTAAAAGGTGGAGAATAGAGACAGTTATCTTCAAGAATTAAAAAGCTCTGATCCATGAAAGAGGATCAGGTTTGTTCTACTTGATTCTAGAGTGCAAAATTTGGAATAATTGGTGGGAGGTGCAAAGAAACTAATTAATGCTAAATAGTAGGAATAATGGGCTATCTGTCTCTGAAGCTCTTTGAGCAGACATTAAATAACCATTTGTCAAGCACAATGTAGTGGACATTTCTGTTTAGATATGGATGCCATTAGAGGATCTTTGAAATACCATTGTGCTCTGAGATTGTGTTAACATGATCTCATCCTTCCCTCCTTTATCTCATTGTATTTAGACATTCTGTATTCAATAACTAGTACACATTTGTCCTTCCCTCCCCTGAAACCCCACCTTAATCTATTCTGTTGAAATCTTGCTCTTCCCTCAAGGTCTAGCCAAGAAACCTCTTCCTTCAGGGAGGCCTGATCCTTATTGCTGAATTTTAGCTCTCTATGCATTTCTTATAATCCTCATTTTTTCCATTGACTTGTATACACACACACACACACACATACACACACACAGATATACATGAACTCTCTGTTTCTCACATACACATACATATATATATAAATACATATGCATACAGTACAAACACATATTATGCATGTAAGGAATGCTTATTGATTTATTAAAGTATTCATCTATATCTCTCTTTTGTGATAATCTCATTCTACTTAGTATCATGCTTTTTTTTTCCTCTCTGCCTTTTGTTTTGTTACCCCCAAATTATAAAATCCTATGTATACTACAAGAAGATCAATGACAAATAAGAAAGGTACTGTGTACAACAATGTTCATATCAGCATTTTTGGTATATATTTTTCATTTATATTGTATATTTTGTGTATATCTGTGTGTATGTATTGTATATATAAAATAGATAAAATAGATCTCCACAATCTCCACTGATTGGAGAATAGCTGAACAAATTAAGGGGACTAAAATAGATCATAATAGGGACTAATAATAAATTATTACTAGCTTAAAATGGATAATAAATAAAAAATTCAGAGAAGTATACAAAGATGTATATGAAATTATGCAAAATGAAGTAAGGAGAACCTAGAATGTTATTTCTGCAATGGCTAAAATGCAATTGGAAAGAAAAAAATAATAATAATAACACTGTAATTATCTGATACCACAGATGAAGAATACATTTTCCTCACTTCTTTGCAAGAATAGATGAAAGGGGATGGAATATTTCAAGTATTATCAAATTTGATTGATTGGTTTGGGAAAACTGGTTTGTTTGTTTGTTTGTTTTTTCTTTTTTGTTTGTTATAAGGAATGATTTGTTGGGTGACTTGTAGAGGAATATAGTTGGAAATAAAGGTGATGTAAAAAACAATAATTATCATCATCTTTAATTTGAAGCAATCTTTAAATAAGAATTCAAGCCCCTAAAGGACAGAGACTATGTTATTTTTCATCTCTGTATCCCAAGTGCAAACACACTGGTATGGTGTGGAAAACATTTTATCAAGTTTAAAGCTATTTAGATGTTGTTATTTATGGCTTGAGGCTATAAGAATGTACTTATTTTCCTTGCTAGATTCATTTTACCCTCAGCTTTAATAGTCTAAAAATAGATTTTGTTTTTTAATCAAATAGGAAAATACCAAGATTCCTTTTCTTTGTTGTCCTCTGCACTATTTCTGTTTTTCTCTTCATTTGAATGTACACAGAACCTAAAGGGGGATTCCTCTTAAACTGTTTAGTTAACTTCAGAACCCAGGCAATTATGAGATATTCTTTTCTTCATTAGGATCTTGCTGGTATGTTACATTAGAAATTAATTAAAATCTTCTATCCAGTAGCTCTCCCTTTCTCATTCCTCTCATATAAATAAATAATCCATATCTAAGAAGATCATGTTTATTGAGAAAATCAGCCAGTTGTGACCATATGCAGTTTAGAAATATGGCTCATTTTGGAACTAAACTCATCTCCATGGCTTTGGGCTAATTTTTAATTCAATTCAATTTCATGAACATTCAATAATCTCTTACTATGTACAGTGTAATGTGCCACCTGCTAGTATTTTAAGATGGGCACTGCCAGGCAGGATGACAAAGTTTAGAACAAAGATAATATGAATCATAGTCCCTGCACTGCAACTGCAATGTGTGTGTGTGTGTGTGTGTGTGTGTGTGTGTGTGTGTGTGTGTGTGTGTGTGTTTAGGGGTAGTTTAAGGTATGGGTGAAGCTGAATATAAATTATACTTAACACCTGAGGGAAAAAGGAAAGGTAGAGAAGCATCAAGGGCAGAATGACCCCCAGATTACATATAGTATGCTGTATATATCTGAAGACAGCTTGGAGATCTTACCCTCCCATTTTACAGATAAGGAAATAATATCTCCAAGAAACTAAACATGCCCACATGCAGACAAATTGCAATTAGTAAATTAGAATTTGAATGCAGGTCCTCTCACTTCAAAGCCAACTTTTGACTTTAGCAGAATGTTTATGTGATAAGAGTTTCCACAGCCTGGTTTCCCCTTTTAGTGAAATGAATGCCTTGATTTGGGTAATGTGGTAACACAGTAGATAGAGTGCAAGTGCTAGAATTAGAAAGATTCCTCTTTCTGAGTTCAAATATGGGCAAGTGACTTAATCTTGTTTGCCTCAGTTCCCTCACCTGTAAAATAAGCTGGAGAAGGAAATGGCAAACCAGTCTATTATCTCTGCACTTCCCCCCAAAAAACAAATAGATGGAGCACAAAGAGTCGGATATGACTGAAAAATAACTGAACAATAGCAACACTTACAGAGTTGAGTTTTAATAATCCATTTCCATCAAACAAACAGGAAGGGAAGTCATGAGTAGGCAACAGTTGATCTGAAAAATTACCCAGGGGGGTTAGTTGGATTCTAAGTTTAAACAATGCCACATGACAGACTAAAACTCTAATATAATGACTATGGCTAGTTTACAGAATGGAGGTAATAGTCTCATTCTAAGTTGCTTTGATCAGATCCCATATGGAGTTTAGTTATGGATATTATACTTTAGGAAAACACTGACAAGTTGGAGAGAAATTAGACTGTTGAGAGACCTGGAGGCCATGCTCCATGAAGATTGGTTTGAAGGAACTGAGGTTGTTTAGCCTAGAGAAGGAAAGACAGGGAAGATACAATAGCCCTTTTCAAACATTTGAAGAGCTGTCATGTGGAACAGGGATTAGGCTTGTCTTGTCCCTGAAGGAGAATTGGAGCTGAGAGGGAGATAGAAGTTGCAGAGAGGAGGCAGATTTCAGCTCAATGTCAGCAACAACTTCCTGGCATTATCTCCCTCTGGATATAGTCAGATTCCCCATTGCTAAAGGTAACCAAACCAAGCCAATGGATAATCACTTCTTGGGATAGTGGAGAGGAAATTCTTGACCTATATCAATTGGACCAGATGACTTCTAATATTCCTTCCTACTCTGAGATTTTGTGATTTCACGGGTGGTCAATCTGGTTACAATACAACTAAAGCTAAGGAGGAGGAAGAAGAGGGCAGATGGGAAGAATAGAGCCAGATGGTAACTTTCTAAGTGTGATTCCTCCAAGGTAAAATTTATCCCTTGATTTCTTGGGCAGTCTACTTATAGAAATAAGGACAGGGGTAAGGATGTGTCTGGATGGGAGCTTCCACAGGTTACTTCTCCTTAAATAACCTTCATCTTTGATTTTCTTCTCTTCCAAATTCTACAGCCAAGCAGTTCTGTCTGTTCTACTCCATAATATCTTTTCTTTTTTCTACTCCCTTTATGACCTTTTAGGAAATAAGCTGGGTACAAAATTGTAACTAGGATAGGACTCTAGAGTTTTTCTCCAGGGAACCAATGCGCTAGGGAAGGGCACATTCCTCAGAGTCGACCCCTCTTACCTACATACCACCCCACCTAGCTTTCCTCCCAAGGATTGCTTGGTGTGACTTTGCCCTCTGGAATGGGACTGTCATGTACATAAGTTTCAAATGATTTTTTTTTAGTAATCCTAGTTAAAAGCTTGTCTCATTCCCAGAGGATAATGCTGGTGATTATAGTTTAAGGCCAGGAAAAGAAAAACTAGAACTCAATGATAAGTGGCTAATGTAGAAGGAAGGAATGGGTGATCAAAAATTTAAAAAGAAAAAAAAACAGGGGGGCAAATGACATTCTTAGCCATGTGCAGGCTAAATCAAACAAGAAATCTAAAATCTTAGAGACTAACCAATAAGGTCACTAATAATGTGCCCAAATTTGCTCTAATTACATAAGACTTGATCTCCATTTTTTGTGGAAAAATCACTTCCTGAATAAACACCAAACTTTAAGGTTGCCTGATGTTCTAGAGGGTTTGCTGTTGTTTTAAAGAGACTATGAGATCTCAGGAATATTTTCACCAATTGGAGGAGTGCTGATAGGCAAATAAGAGAGTGTGGCTCTAGAAAATAAAATGTGGCATCTGGATCTGTACTTCACAGTATTTGAGAAATATGTATGTATGTATGTACGTACATATACACACACATATATATGCACACATCTATAGATGCATATATCCAGCTTTCAAGATTTTTACATTTTTCTTTCCTCTGGGCTACACAACTAGTTTGATTTCATTGATTGAGGGAACTCTCACAATATAAGCTTTATCAATACAGATCTGCAACCATTCCTGAAACTTTCTCATGTAATTGGAAAAAAAAAAACTATATTAAATATAAAAAATGAAATGTGATGTCAAGGAGTAGGATAGCCCAAGTTAGTATGGCAATTAGGGGTTAAAAGAGTATAATAAAGTAGGGGGAAATGCAGACACCTATGGATGTAATTAGGAGAGATCTGGGGAAGTGTTGGGGTTTGGGAGGGGAAAAGGAACAATAAAAATCAAATTGGCCACCTTTGGCCAATATGTAGAGTTTTAGTTAAGTAGTTAAACTTATGTTCAAGGGACATAGCTGCTGATTTTTCCTTTTTCTCTCTGAGCACAGAAATTTTCCATCAAAGTATTGTTGTTTAGATAGTGTTGCTGCCATTATTTGTCTTTTGTTGATTTGAAGTAGAATACTTAGAATTATTTTCCTATCTCTCTCATCATTTTGTTTTCAAGCCCCACCCCATTCACTTAAATGGGGAGGAAATGACTCATGAATTCACACAAGCATAAAACAGATTTTTTTGGGGGAAAAAAAGTCCTTACCTCAGAAAATATAATTCTTCCATTCTTATCTTTTTAATTTTCTGTATTAGATTTGTAGAATTGATTGCATTTTGAAAAAAACTGTAAAGGATTGGTATGCATTTATGGTCCATAAACGAGTGTGTTTGATTGTAAAAATTTGTGCAGAGGGGAATTAGTTTGACCTTCCATTTTTTGGCATCTTATTGCCACTGCCATCACTTGTTCCCACAGAGAAACCACTTGTTCCAGTTACTCACAGGGGACATCAAGTAGTCATCAGGTTTCTTACTCTACCTCAAACCAAACACTATTCTTTGATTTTGATCTGGAATTGGGAGTCCCAGTGTAGAAACTCTCTCTCATGCAGATCAACAACTCAACTGTAACTTAAAGTAAACTACCTTTCAAACTGGGAGCTTAAGTAACCTGACCATACTTACTTGTTATGTGTCAGAAACACAACTTGAAACAGATCTCTGATCTCTGTCCATTCTATCATATTTAATTTCTTTGTTTAATCTTACAAAAAGATTTGTAAACTTTATTCTATCTGAAAAGGGAGGTCAATTTTTATAATTTTCTAGTGAAATTTGATTTACATCATTAACAATCATTTATAAGCTCTTAACTACATTCCAGGCACTGTGCTAAGCAATAGGGCTACCAGAAAAAAGAAAAAAAAAATAAAAAACATGGTCCCTGCCTTCAACGAGTTTACATTGTAATGACTTGGATATGGCTCTATGTGAGACTGGTGACCTTCTAAAATGGATAAGTGAGTTTAATATTTGAGCAAATTCTAAATTTAACATGAAACTCATTTAAGTTCACTATGTTTCCCTTGATTTCTATGGGCATGTATTACCTGAAATCTTAAATTTCCCAATGATTTAGAGCTCCATTAGGTTTTAAAGAAAATTAGAGTACAATTTAAACTAAGTTTCTGAAGAGTAAAAGAAGCTCACTGTGAGAAAGGATCTTAGTTCATCTGGTTCAATTTAAAAGAAATCTCTTCTACAAATCCAGACATAAATAGCCAGTTGTTGACACTCCTTATCAAACCAGGCAGTTCATTCTACTTTTGCATAGTTATGTTTTCCAATTCTTCATGAACCTATTAGGGGTTTTCTTGGCAAAGATACTGGAGTGGTTTCCATCTCCAGCTCTTTTTATATGAGGAAACAAAAGCAAATAGAACTGGGTGACTTGCCCAGCATCACACAGCTAGTAAGTATCTGAAATCATATTTGAATTCAGACCCTCCTGACTTCAGGGCTGGTGTTACATACACTGTACCCACAGCTGAGTTTATGCAATTCACCAGATTTATAGGTTTGTTAACCCTATGACAAATGCAAATAATGTTGGTCTAGTCTGACCTATCCTTAAAGAACCTACCATTGGCTTTTAGTGATCATTTCCCTCCCAACATATTCATAAATCACTCATTTAATAGTATATTCTAGAAAAAGATGCATACATCTGATCTGGTTTGGAGTTGTATTAAAACAACATCTTTTGCTTAGACCTCTCACAGCCCTAGTGAGCAGGAGTAGCATGCTGAGGAGGAGCTGAATTCTTTTCTGAATATAAAGCATTAGCAAGCATGCTAGGAAAATGATGAAGGTAAAATGTGTGCACACCATAATTCCAACACACCTCTAAATTATGACTCACTGATAAAATATACCTTATATATGATGTAAACCCCCAAATGTTCTTGGAAATTCTTTTGAAACCATTTATAATAACACCTTACCTTTATAGGTATATAACACTTTAACTTTCAAAAGCATTTCCACATCTATTATCTCATTTCATCCGCACAACCTGGCGAGGTAGGTAGAGCAGATATTATTTTCCCCACTTTACAGAGACCTCAAGTGGTTGTGACTCATCCCGTGTATCATAGCAAGTTAGTGTCAGAACTGGGAATAAAATCCAACTCTTTACACTATTTCACGTTGCCTGGTAGGAAGACATACACATACTATAATTTAGAGCCATTTTGAATTAGCTTAGCTATAAGCCCTAGGGCAGATTTCTCAAACCACTTCAGAGGATACTCACTAGACCCAAGTGGCTCACACTCAATGAATGAATAAAGCATTTTATTCATTATATTCAAAATGTGTATTTGCTAGAAGTATGAATTCACTGATCTGAACTTTTGGAACCTTAAAGTTATTCTTTGTTTTGGCCAGTGTGGGTTAATCAGCAGATTCCAAAATACTGCTCTTCTAGATTTAAAACTTAATGCCTACGGACTTTGAATCATGGGGGGGGGGGGGAAATCATATAGATTCTGATATCCCTGTTTAATCATGACCACACTGATACAATGGTGTAACACCATTGGCTGTTTAGTACTACTGCATCTTCCTGGGATGACAAGATTTGGCTGTCTTTCTCCAAATGATTTGATGATGATTTAAGACCAGGAGAAGAAAAATCAGAATACCTTAGGATATGTCATCTAATTAAAGTGACTCAATTTTACAAATGTGGAAAACTGAATCCCAGAAAGAGAAAGGACTTCCAGAAAATTTTCAAAGGAACTGATGGGTGGGGACCCTTCTTCATTCCAGCTCCAGAGGTTTTCCCACTAATCAACATTGTCACTTCTGTTTTGCACTGCAGAAAAAAAAAATAAAATATAGTAAAAAGAAAAGAAACTTAATGAGAATTTTCCTAACATAATAAATGAATTTCATCTTCCAAAAGTAAATTATATAACATTGGTCTCGTCAAGGGATTCCTTCTTTTGTTTCTCCACTAGTATTGATAGTTTCTGTGTATTCTCCTTTGTCCTTCCATCTCTCCAGATGTCACTGAGGACCAGCAAAGGTGCTTACCCAAAGTTAAAGGTAGAAAGAAGGGAGGAAGTAATTGCAGCAAACCCTCTTTTTAAGAAAAAGGTTTGATTTTTTTGCTAGAACCAACTCATAAAATGGCAATGTCCCAGCCTGTACATTTAAATTGCTTGTCAAAAAGAAGAGTAGAAATCTTCAGAGGTAGAAACGCTGGAATTTTTCTCCTTCTCTGCTGACTGAAGAATATTAGAGATGTTGGGCTTTTTGTTTCCCTTCCCTATGTGGAACTAGCTTCTTAGAGAATTATTAGATTTTGCTGACATCAATTCAGAAAGAGACAGGAACGGAAAGAACACGGAACAGGGAGGGTGGAAAAATCCCTGTTTTTCTTGTAGTGTCAAAAAAGAGAAGAGAAAAAAAAGATTTTTATTTTATTTGTTTTTGCTTTGAGAGACTTTGCAATGCATAGAGAAACAAACTTCATTTCATACTTTTGCAAAAGCCCAGCACCACTGCTCCTGCAAATAGGAGAAAAGTATCTATTTTTAAAGAGATAATTGTTGCTTGGATTTATTATAAGTAACAACACTTTAAGAAGTGTGCATGATTCATGGCTGTGTGCGAAGATAAAACCCCAATAACTATCATCTTCCATTTTCCTTCTTGAATCTAAAGGCTAATTATTTAGAACAGCTTCCTGGGAGATGGGGGTGTAATGGGGGTGGAGTGGGGTGGTAAGTAGGCTGTCCAGGGTGACTAGAATAAGATGGTATCAACAAGACTGACACTTCAGAAGTCTTGGATGTCATCTATGGGGCATGAGAGGCTGGGGGAGCCACCCTTTAGGGAGCTCAGCTGGCAATGACTAGGATACTGCTCAAAAGAAGTTTTCATCCCTGTTCTAGGGCATATGCACACAACCAGCTGAAATCATTTGCAATTGGAAAACAAAACATATGAGAAAAGAGGCGTCTGGGAGCAGAGTAGGAGCAATCATACCGTTATATGTGAAGCATGGGATAAACAAGCTCCTGTGGCTTGCATTCCAAGCCCTTTGGATCAGGGTAAAATTGAAGTGAACAAAGCAAACTATGTATTATTAATGTTAGTATTTCTTTTAAAGATTGGATATGGGCAGGCACACAACATTGCAGTAAAGGAAAGGAAAGACTTGCAAACTGACAATTATTTTCCTTCAATTCTCTCCCAGTGGGAGGTGATATGTAGCTTCCTCTCCCCCCGCTTTATAGTTTTTTTTTTTTTTTGAGTGTGGGTTCTTTGGAATGTACCTTCTCCCCTCAAAATAAAAAAAGGAATGAAGGATATTACGTCCCACTGTGAAATCTAAGAGTGAAGGACATCATATCCCAGTGTGGAATCTAGGAAAGGAATGAGAAGAAACAATAAAAATATAGGAAAAGAGCAAAAGAGGAAGGGAAAACAGAAGGAGGAAACAGTTTGGAGAAAGAATTAAAGCAGAGTGCATAGTGACAGGACAAAAATTGACAGGCTTCTAGCAGATTTATCTTGTACCCTGGGAATCTGTCTAGAAATCTTAACCCCTTTGGGAAAACATTTACACAGTCTTCACAGACTGAAACACAAAGTTAAGAGTAGCTCAGTTTTCGTTTGATGGAAACAAGGGCTTGTTTCTTTTCTGTGTCTCCTTGCCCTCTCTTGCCCATACCTTTATAGCTGCTTACTCCATTGCACTGTCTGAAATTCAGTTATCTGTCTGTCTCTATCCTTCATTTACCCATCAGCAGGTAAAAAAACTGGGCTAGGGCAGCCTCACCTCTCTCTGTGCAGTGCAGATGGGAAACTTGGGGCTTTAATTATCCTTTAATTATCTGGGATTATGGGAATGCTTAGTGATTGCAAAACTTTCCTTTCCAAATTCCCCATAGCAGAAATCAATCAAGACTGGGTATAAGATGGGCATAGGGACCTCACATTTTAAAAAAGATTTTTAGACTCTCAATCCCTATGCAGATCTTGGTGGAAGACTCAAAGCATCAGGGTGATGGGATTCAAAAGTAGTCTTTGAGTAACTACTGTGTGACTAGCACTAGATGATCTCTGAGGGTCTCTTCCATTACTGAGATTATACCATGGTCTAGGAACTATGTATAAATACAGATGGAAGAAAAAACATTCAATAGATTCTCTCCTTGAGTAACTTGAAGATGACTGAAAGATACAACACCAATCTATACAATCCTTTCATAAGATGCCATGTATTTATTTTATGTTATTCTGTTTATATTATAAACCTACATATTGTTTACCTGAGTAAATGTTAACTCTTTGAGAGCTGGCACTTCTTCATTTTTATTTTTCTATCCCCAGTGTCCAGCTCTATGCTTTTCATAGTAGGCATTAAAGAAATATTCATTGTGAGATTAATCTCTGTGTAAATTACTTCCAAATGCATCTCACCATCCCAGACCTTGCTGCAGAGTTCCATTCTTGTATTCCCACATACCTTTTGGATATAACCACCTGGATTTCCTATAAGAAACTTAAAGTGGTCTTATGTGAAGCTGAACCCTTGACCCCATGACCTGCCCTTCCCAACTTTTTTCTCTCATGACCCAAACCATCTTTCTAGAATTCCATAATCTTAATCTTAGAATCATCTATGTCTCTTTACTTCCTCTTTCCTCACAAATCAATTATTACTTGATAAAATTTCTCTACACACAATCTCTCATACATCCAACCACTACTCTCATAATTTCAATTCTTATCTCTATGCACTTAAACTTTTAGAATACCCTACCTATTGTTCTTTTATATACTAAATTATATTCAATCCCATCTCCAAATTGATACTCATTCATAATCTTTGCAAAAAATCTTATGATTATCTTTGGCCTCTACTCAAAAGCCATCAATAATTCTCCTTTGTCTATACAGAGACGTGTAGAAAGAAAACTGGATTTGAAGACAGGGAACACCTAGGTTTACATCCCAACTTGGTCACTTACTAGCTGTATGGTTCTGGGAAGACAATACCTTTGATATTTATGTATAAAGAAAATAATGATTTTTAGAAAACCTTTATCAACAAGTCATTATGAGTAAAGTACTTTGGAAACTTCAAAGGATAGTGGCAGCAGTCCTGGATGCTGCCAAAGTGATGGAGGAGGTATTGGGCATCCTAAACTATCTGTCATGTTATGTGGAAAGTCTTACAGGTGTCAGTATTTTTCACAGGTTTCAGCATTTACCAAGTAAATTACAACAAACCAGTTGTTGGAGCAACAAGCAAGGAGAGCGTGGTTTGAATTCAATGACGGAATAAATCAGAAAGTTCTGATCTTGCCATCAAGATTGATTTCAGTTTTCCCTTCATTCTTTATCCATATTTTCCCAATTAATGTACATAAGATCCAACCAAAGTGACTAACACATCGACCCTTGTTTTCACACCGACCTCTCCCATCTCCTTTTCTTTGCCCATACCCGAAATAAATAGCCCCTTTACTCTCAATTTCTTTCTGTTAATCTCTTCTTTTCAGTCAAGGTCCAAGTCAGATGCTACCTACTCCATGACTTCTTTCATTCTGTCTTCTCCTTGTCCCATTAGAATATTAGCTTCTAGAGGGCAGAAACATTTTTTGCCTTTCTTTTTATCCCTTTCATTTAGCACAGTGCCTTGCACGTGGTAAACATTTAACAAATTTAACTTGGCTTTACTTGATCATCCATTTCCATGTCATATGCAATTTGTTATAGTACTTTTTCTGGGCTTTTCTGGATCATTATCTTCCTTTCCTTTGTATCTTCTTTAGTGGTGCATTTGTCCTCCTTACCTTCCCCTATTATAGTTGATCTTCCTAGCAGGGCCTGTGTCACAACAACTCTTTGTGTCTCCACAGCCCCTTGCACAATGCCCTGCACATAGTCAAGCTTTAATAAAATGTTATTGGATGGAAATAAGCTGAGTTGGGCAGAACACAGAGATGCTTCCTTAGAATTAGGGTGATAATTCTGGATTAAAGGGATTGCTCTTAATTGTTCAATTATTTTTCACAGCTGTGTCAGATACTCCTCAACCCCATTTGGGGTTTTCTTGATGAAGATATTGGATTGGTTTGTCATTTTCTCCTCCAGATCAGGAAACTGGGACAAACATACTTAAAGCAACTTTCTCAGGATCACACAGCTGCCTGGGGATGGATTTGAACTCAGGAAGGTGAATCTTAACCCACTGTGTACTTAACTATCCCTAGGGATAGTCCAGATTATAGAAGGTCTTGAAAAGGGGCCTAGGAGATACAATGTTTAAGAGAAATCATTAAACTGTGACCATCACAACACTATTTCAGAATGTTATGACAGTTTAGTTTGCTTTTAGAAGGATGAGCAATCATCTGCCGATGACCCATGACAATCTGTTCCTTTCTCTGTAACACCCGCATTTGTTTCAGGATGGGTAATCCCCAGTAGAGATGAAGGAGCCCAGCTGTGTTTGGATTTTATAACATTCCTCAGGATCCTTCTCAGATGTTTTGGTTTATGGCAAAGTTGGAAATACAGTATTATCCTGATCATTATTATTATCATTGATTCAACCACTAATAATAATTAATGTTTACTGAACACCAGTAATGGGCTTTGAAATGTTCCGAGACAAAATTAGACTTGGCCTCTTTCCAGTGGGCTTACAGTAAAATCAGAAGCAACCAAGATACCACCCAAACTTTTTTTCCTGTTGAGGACCAAAGGCTTAAAAGGGAACAGCATGCTGGTTTGAAGAGGAAATCTAAGGCAGCCACAGGAGAAAGAAGGTCAGTGGGGAGAGGTGCAGTGCTTAAGCTGGTTCCCAGATTCCCTCTGGTCATATTTTGCCGAGTTCATCAATGCCAAGAGAGCCCCGCCTTGGTGTCATCTTCATTTTAAATAAATGCTCTGAGTGTTTGTTTCAAGCAACAGGAAGTAGATTTTTATAAAGATGAAGAAGCCTTATCCCATAATCCCTTTTAACCTATAACTAGCAGAGATGATTCTTGTATCAATATGACAAATCATCTCCCCCAAAAGGATCATGAACATTAGAGTCTTTGATTCCCCGTGTTATATTGCAGTAGCCCCTACAACTAATGCTGATAACTTGCCACAGCTCTGCCTTCCTTAATTCCAACTCACGAGCAAGTCAAACCATCATCCTTGTATCTTTGGTTCTCTTCTAGAATGAAGGATGAACAGCAACAGCTAAATCAGGAAATCCACTAAAAAGTCCCTTCAGTAGCTACTTCTCAAATTATTAGGGCATATGCTGCTTGTCTGCTTTCTTTGTTTTTATTTGGGTATTAAGTCATAAAAAATACATATGACTATGTAATATCATGTATACATGTACATATACACATACACATACATATACATACAGAGAAATAGAGAGAGACAAAGAGATAATCACACACACACACACATACACAGTCAGGAAGCATGATGTAATTAATAGAGTGCTAGAGTTAGAAACAACCTAGATCTGATTCCTAGGTCAGACATTTTCTAGGGTGTGTGTGGCCCTAATAAGTATAATAATTAATTTAGTATCTCAGTATCAGTTTCCAAATCTATGAAATGGGGTTAATAGCACTTGCCTTACAAGATTATTATAATGATCAAGTAAGACAATATAAATGAAACCTAGCATAAATTAACAATGGTAATAAAAATAACTTGCATAAATTAGTTATTTTTATTAACATTGTTAATAATACTTCATATTAATCATGTTTGGCATTATCATATATATTCCTTCTTCAATAACTGGACCAATAAGAATGAGGGGAGGAGAAACATGACACCAATGTGAGTTCCTGTATAAATATTCACAAACTTGTATCTCATTATGAAACAAAATCAATATTACAAAACAATAAGACAATAGAATGTTAGCATTGGAAGTACCTTGGAGATCATCCATTCCAAATGCCTAATTTGGCAGATAAAGAAGCTGAGGCCCAAAGAGGAGAAAAGATTTTCTTCAAGGTTATTCAACAATATTGGCAGATTTGGTTCTGGCAAGAGTTCCCCTGATTCTTTTCACTTTGGCAGCACTTTGGGATAGGCTTTGAAAGTGTATCAGAAATATGAATTCTTTTGAATGCTAGCATATAAGTCACTATCATAAAAGAGGTGTACCTGATTTTCAAAGTAAAGAGATGCAATGCAGACTTCCTTGATTGCTCTGACTCAAATAATAGCCTTCATACTTACCTTTGAAATTAAAGTGGCTAATTCTCAGATATGAATCTGTAAGTAGCTTTGTACACAGATAAGTATTTTTAAAAAATAAAAATGGTTTTATTAATGTCTCTTCTGATATTGTCTTAAAATAAAAGCAGTCCATTATTGATACTTGTTCTGTGAAGGGTCTACTATAATCTCTAGACCTGCTGGATTTGCAAAATGGTTTGTATTGTTATTTGAGTCAAGTATAGAAAGCCTTCTCTTATTCTTATGTTAAATTTATTTTTTTATTTTTTCCTCACCTAACAATTGAGTTCTTAATGATCCATGCAGTCAGGGTTAAGTTCCCTTAAAAAAATGCACAAACATTATTTGAAATTTTTCACAATTACCTTGATCTTATTCTTAGTCTTGCCTGAAGTATTTAGGGAATGAAGGGATTAGAATACTAGGCTTAGAGAAAGCTTGCATTTTAATCCTGCTTGAAAGATTTATTTAGCAGTGTGAACCTGGAAAAATAATTTTTTTCCTCATTAATAAAATAGGGATAATAATAACCTATCTCAACACATAGATGAGAATAAAATTGTGAGAATTGAGTGATATAGTATAAATCACTTTGTATGTCTTAAAGGGCTATAGAAATGCTATTGATGATGATACTGATGGTGATGGTGATGGCGATGATGATGATGATGATGTTGATGTCATCCCATTTGAACTATGACATAATTTCATTGTTTAAGAGGACTGAAGGCAATTCCGAAACCAATCATTCAGATATGGCATCCAACATTTCTTATCATGATCTTCCATATTGTTATTAATTTACAGAGGAGACAATAGGACATAGAAATCAGCTTATCTATTCTTATTCTATGAACACAGTCACAGTTTCTCACACATGCCTTGCCTCTGATCTCCATGTCCTTATACATGGATTCTAGCCTCTGCCCTCTTGCTCTCCCTCCTTCTTTTTGATGGATGTACTTTTGCTAATTCATTCTTCCTTCTCCTACATTCTTGAAATGCTTTTCACTAATATCTAATAATCCAACTCTGGCTACATCAATGGTGAGAGAGAGAGAGAGAGAGAGAGAGAGAGAGAGAGAGAGAGAGAGAGAGAGAGAGAGAGAGAGAGAGAGAGAGAGAGAGAGAGAGAGAGAGAGAGAGACAGAGAGAGAGAGAGACAGAGAGACAGAGAGAGACAGAGAGAGACAGAGAGAGAGACAGAGAGAGACAGAGAGACAGAGAAACAGAGAGACAGAGACAAATAAGAATAGAGACATAGATACACAGATAGAGCATGGTAAGGTTTCTAAAACAACCTTGTAGACAAATTGAAGCAGTGGGCAATTTCATGACTATCTCAGTTCCTCAGTTCAACTCTTATTAACAACAACATATTCTAACAAGTGATTATCCATTGGCCTTAGAAAATGAAAAATAAACACAACTATAAATAATAATTTTGCCAAGTTATTGTAATGCCATATCTCTGGGTTAAAAAAAAAGTCAATCTGCATTTGCCATTACTAAGATTTTATGTTGAGTATAGAATGAACAACACAATCACAATCTACTAATTTGCTAATCTTTGTTTATAAAATTTAACTTTTTTCAGAATAACATTTTTGACCTTCCTTCTCTTCATCTGGCAATTGTAACAGTCACTGTATTGTCATAGCAGTAAGCTTAAGACTGGAAAGGAAAGGAGTAAAGGTATAAAACCTTTAAAAGTCAACCAAACACTTTTATATTTGATACTAGAGGTAGTAGGGAGCCACTGGTGTTCACTGAACAGCATAGTGATATGGTTAGTTTTAGAAAGATCAAATTGACAGTGGAGTGAAAGACAGATGAGAGTGGAAAGAAGGTTGAAGTAGGCCGAACAATGATTAGGCCATAGCAGTCATCTAAGCATAATAGTTTGAGGAGACATTCAACTTGAAGCTATCCTCTATGCAGCTGGAGATGAAAAACTAGAGCTAGAGACTTGAGATCTATACACTATGCACTAGATATACATAGATTCAGATATTTGTCAATTTTCCATTAACATAAAACCTGTATATGCATTTTTAAAAAATCAGTCAAGTCTATAATAGTTAAAAATGTATTGAATTGGTGCTAGATAGCAGATATATAGAAGAATCTCTTTTTACACAAATGATATTGCTGTGAATAGTTTATCTTGATTTTTAGCAGAATCAATCTCATATCTCATGATTAATCCTATGAAAAGCTATATATTTTATAAAGAAAATTATGTCATAATCTATTTCCTTTGTAAGCTTAGGTTCTTATGGGTATATTGACCAACATGTATGCACATGTATATTTAACTTATTATATACACATATATTAATAGACCTGGAAGTCTAGGCTTTGGGGGGGAGCAGGTTTGAGAGTCATTGAATTTTTTTTAATTCACCTAACTTTTAAAAGCTAAAACAAAGAAAAGATCCAGAAATACATCTGCTTTGTGACTATGCTTAGGATAATAGCAAAGATCCCCAAAGTAAACTTCATTTCCTTTTAGGAGAAGTGATTCACCACCCAGAGCCCAGGAGAGGAATGGGTAGGAAGGAGAGAATGGGTAATCCTAAAAGAAGTCCATAGAGATCCTTTAGCTCCATTTCCAAAGATCAGATAACAGAAATCTTCTATACTTCATCATTCCACCATGCCTTAGTTTCTTGATGAGGTTCAGTTCTCCCTTATTTGCTCTCATATTTCAAAATGAGATCTGACTTTGGTGCTTTCTCACTGTAAATTAGGAAAACAATAAAAATCAGGCTAGAGTATTTACAGTAGGGAACAATGCTGCCAAAGCAGAAGGCGGACTACCTGACCTAATCCATCTTTTTCCATCTTTACTGCCTCTGACTCTGTGATTATGATTTCATAGATATGATTGCTGCTGCACATCAGGCCTGCCTGCTGGTAGATTCAGACCAGCCATCATCTCCCACAGACTCAAGCAGGCAACTGTCCCCTAACTGAAGTCAACTCTATTGCTCATCCCTCCACTTTGCTTCATTCTAAGGATAAATCAGCTGAATATCCGGAGCCCTGGTGTGTGCAGTAATGGTCTCTGCTAATTAATTGGCTGGGGATTGCCAGACAGTACTATTGGCATCTCCAAAAAACAAGGGACTACATCAGATTGCATGCTATTTCACATTTTTCAGACCTTCTGCAAAGCTGGCTTGTAACCTCGTTACAGATTATGAATCTTGACTCCAGTTAGAGCCCCAGCAGCTGGAGCACCTGCTCTGCTAGTACATCACAAGCAAGCTGTAACAAGTTACTTTATTCTCAGGTTCCAATCTCCCTTTCACATCCTTTGAAATATGGACCAAGCACAAGACATCTGGAAGTTTTCCCCAATCTAACCTTTCTTTGGTAAGAAGGGAGTGAGGTCATTGCAGGTTTGCTTTCTGTAGAAACACATCTAATCTCAGAGTAGACAAGATACTTATGGGTGGAGACATACACTCAGAACATTTCAGTTACTATAAACTCATTCTCTGTGGAAATATATGTAATCTCAGAACACTCAGAAGAAAATATACTTGTGGCTGGAGACACTCTCTCTGGGAACATTCTAGCTACTAACAGCTTTGCTCTCTGTAAGAAGGGGACAAAAAACTGGCAGAGACCAGAAGCTGGGGTTAGAAGACTGCCCAAGATTTTGGCTCTTTCTGTTGGGTCTAAGGACTCTTAATGCCTTGAAAGAGTCTCCTTTGCCTAGAGTGTTTCCAGTATTCTCCCTCCATTATATCCCTCGTACCCCTCTTTTCCAATCTTTATCTGCAATCAGTCACTAAATTGATTTTCTTCCTTTTCATATACTTTCAAATGTCATGCATTGGCTAGGAACCATGCTCCTCTTGAATAGCTCAGCCAAAGGTCATTCATTTGGCTGCTGTTGTTTTGCTCTTTCTTTCCCCCCCCCTCCTTTCTAGAGGTGGTAACTGATCTGGACGAGAAGTACTCTGGACGAGGGGTACTCCAGCAGAGGCATGCACAAAACCCATAATATAATTTATTTGTGGGACAAAGGTAATGGAAAGGAATCTCTTCAGTTATGAGAATAGGGAATAAGGAAGAGAAGCTTTCACAGGATCCCAGATGGTTCAGGGCTAGAATAGATTCCAAAACAAGTTACCAAAGGCAAAAAGGAGATATCTTTGTAGATCTATATTTAAGAATACTATTTTAAAACCAAAAAAGTTCCTTTAAATAGGATTTATGTTCTGTGGAAAGGCAGAGGGAAGAATAGATATTCTGTTTCTTTTTTGGATTTTGTTCATTTTCATTCAACATTTATTTGACCTATATTGAGTTCAAATTCCTACATTAGTTCCTGGGGCTACAGGGATGAAACAATTGATTCCTAAGAGGATTTATCAGAAGTGAAAAATAAGGGTACAAATTATAAGAAGAAAATTTAGAATGTAAAAAAGATATAGGAGATGTATACAAAGTATTATGACAATCACAGAATGAGAAATCATTTCTAGCAGGGCATTTCAGAGACGACATAATGGAAAAGATGACCCTTGACTTGCTCTTCAAAGTGGCATTGGAAAGAACACTGGATTTGAGGTGAAAGGACCTCAGTTTGAATCTTTCCTCTGATTTTGCCTTGTGAATTTGAACAGGTTGCCTCACCTCTCTGAGGTTCAGTTCCTCATCTATAAAATCTCTAAATTTATAATCTTTAAGGAAGGATCTGACAATGGAGTTGATTCCTATCATAAAGAGAGAAAGCAAGTCCATTTTGGTCATTAAGGTTCAAGTTAGATTGTGGAAAGCCTTCAATGCCAGGCTAATAATTTTGGCCTTTATCTAGTAGATTACAGGTTTTATAGAAGGTCAGTAATATGATCAAAAATGTGTTTTAGGAGGATCACTCACATTTGTATATAGGATGAATTAGATCACAGATAGATTAAAGGCAGGGAGAAGAGTTAAGAGGCCATCATATCCCTGCAACCAAGACGTGATAAATGACTTAACCTTAATGATGACAGGACAGTAGAATAGAAGAGTTAGATTTGAGAGATGCTGGGGAGATGTACTATAAATGTAGCAGGATGATTCGGTTATGTTTGAATTATCAAAAGCAACATTTTTCTGTCCCTGGCTTCATTTGACAATGGAGATGCTTCAACTAATGGAGATGCCATAGGTCCTCTACCCTTGGAAGTAAAGGGGAGGTAAGGGAAAAACTACATGCCAGCAGCATCTCCCAGATTTATATCTATAACAGGGCAGTAATCTGTGGAAATGATGGCCCAGGCCATGTGGTACAGTGACCCAGTTACCATGGGGAACTTGTGTATTCTTGGCTTCCTTGTTGCTTTCCACATGCTCTGCAGAATTATAGAAGAGGACATCTTTGCTTCTATGAAATATAAATATTATGGAGAGATGCTCATTTCCCCCCTGCTTGATGATTATTATCAGAGATATGCAAGAGGACTTCATTACGAAACATTGTCCTTCCTAATGAGCCCTCAGAAGGCTTTTATAGAACATGAATAAGCCCTACCAGGAATGAATTACATTTAACTTTTAGCTATATGCTGATTTAATAACTATCAGAATAACTTGGGAACTGAGCAAATGCCCTCCCCCATACTTTGTTCATGTTACTGTCTTTATTTTATTGGTAAGCATCTTGTTTTAGATTTGTAATAAATATTCCTCTCTTGGAAGAAGGGAAGCATAGAGAAGAGAGAAAAATGGTTTTTTGAGGCTTAATATTCCGAAGCATTCACAGTGTGTGCTAATGAATCAAATAGTTCAAAAGGGATTACTGTCAAAGGAGTGAAAAACCTAAAACATACTAACAACTAAACAAAGAGTTGTCTCCCTATCTTATCTGTGGCAAGTGGAGTGACAACATAGATTCCACCATATAGCAAATGACCTCCTAAATCTGTACTGAAAAGGCCAAATTAGACATTTAAATCCACTCCTCTTCCGTGTACCTCTTGGATTTTCTGAGTTGGGGCAAGTGAAAGTCATACTTCCTAGAAATTCTGGACTCACACAGTTTTTGTGAATTGTTCCATTATATCTCATGATAGATGTCTTTCCACCCCCACAGCCCCAAATTTTTGAGTAAAAGTTTTAGATTGTATCTTCTGTTTCTCCAAAAGAATAGAAATCCCCTAAGACAGTTGTTCTGTCTGTGTATGTCTCTTCCTACAGGGGTGGTGGAACTGAGAAACAATTTCTCAGAGAATCAAGTCACTGGGGAGCAGAGGTAAAGGATGAAAATTAGCCACAAACTGGTTAACTGATTTCTCATAGTTCTGAAGTCCCACCTCAAATCAGCACTAGAGGGAAAATAAGGAAGTATGTGATTGTGACTCCCTTAGGGAGACTCCATTTCTAAGAAATTGAGAGCTAACATAATATGGTGATGGTACTAATAGTCCTAGTACTCCTACTCCTACTAACTAGTATATGTGTATATACATATATATACATATACATACATACATATTTTCATATATTTGTGTATCTAAAACTGCCTATATAATTTTAACTATCTATTTATATACACACATACATACATTCATACATACATATGAAATTGTGTGGGACTGGGGAAAGGCTAAAGGCAAACCTCTCAGATGAAGTGAATTTGTGTTTTTCTCTGTAGGAAGGGAGACAGAAGGTCAAAGCAGCTGTGGCTGGAACTGTGGCCAGTGTTGCTTCTGTCCACAGCACAATTTCTGCCATCAGAACATCAGAACAATGGGCCTCCTGGCCACACGAGTCTGTTATCAGCCTGCAGCAGGCTGAGAAATAATCTCAAACCACGAGCAACAATAGGGGCCATATCTCAGGCCAGGTAATGAGGAGTCTTTAAACTGTCTCTGCTCGATTTTATTATCCTTTAGTTTTACACTTTTCAGCTCAGAATAGTCTTATCTTTTCTTTTTTCTTTTCTTTTCTTTTTTTTCTTTTTTCTTTTTTCTTTTTGTTGTTATGGGGAGTTTTTTCCCTCCCTCTCCTCAAAGAGGGAAAGATTAGTTGACCTTTCCCACTTTCTATCCCCTTTTAAAAATCTGGAACTGCTATATTAGAATAAACTCTTTTTTAAAAGATACACACATGTGCATGGGCATATTTAATTAAATCTCCTTGTCACCATTATTTTAGACAACATCTAGAATGAATTTAGTGAAAAGAGCACTGGATTGGGGGATGGTGCAATAGATAAAGCACTAGACCTGGAATTAGAAATATTTAAGTTCAAATCTGACCTCAGACTCTTAGCTGTGTGAGTCTGGCCAAGTCCTTAATTTTTGTTCATTTCATTTTCTTTATCTGTTAACTAGAGAAAATAACAGCATCTACCTCTCAAGCTTGTCTTGAGGATCAAATATTTGCAAAGTACTTTGCATGGCACCTTATATGTAATAGGGCTATATAAATGCTAATTATTATTATTATTATCACATGGGTGATCTCTTCATCTTCCATGGTTTCAATTATCATCTCTACTTGATGAGTGCCAAATGTATATACTCATCTCTTCTTTCTGCAGAGATCTATTCTTATGTCTTTTGGAAATCTAGAACTACATTTTCTCATGGAAGCCCAAGTTCAACATGTCCAAATTAGAATTCCCCTCTTTCCAGCTTTCCTACTGAGGCGTTACCATGCTTGAAGTATTCCAGATTTACAATCTCGGTGCTCCTCACATTTACTGCACTTATCCAATCTATTGGCAATTTTTAAATTTCTGTATCCACCAAATATCTCATAGATAGAATATGTCAGCAATCTTAGAGCAGTCTGAAGCTTTAATAGCTCAAAATTGTAGTAAGACTTCTGGGACACCCTCTACATCAACAACTTTCCACTTTGGCCAAAATATCTCAAAGTCTCATTACCTCTTCCTTGGATTATTACAATAACCTCCTGGTTGATCTTCTTCAGTTCTTTCCCAATTCCAACCTATCCTTCACTTGGCTACCAAAATGATTTCCCCAACGAACAGATCTGGCCATGTCACTCCCCCCCCCCAATTCAATAAACTTAAATAAGGAGATCTCTTTTACATCCAGGATCAAATATATAATCTCCTGTTTTACATTTAAGACCTTTCACCATCTGTCTGCTTTCTACCTTTCCAGTCTTCTTATACTTTATTTCCTTTGAGAAATTCTACAATAAAGTGACACTAGCTTTCCTATTATTCCTTCCCCATGGCACTAGATTTCCCATTTTTATGCCCTTTTCCTGGCTACCATTCATGATAAGGATGTCCCCTCTTCTTACTCCAACCTCTTTGTGCCTTCTTTGGCTTGTTCAAGATTCGATTTAAATTTTGTTGTTGTTAATTGTTCATTCATTCAGACAAGTTCAACTCCGCATGTCCTTAAGTAGGGGTGCCATTTCCTTCTCCAGTGGATTAGAGTAAACAGAATTAAATTATTTGCCCAGGGTCATATAACTAGTATCTATGGTCAGATTTGAACTCAAAGCGCCTAATACAAGCTTTTGGATTCAGTGACCCAGAAATAGATCAAGAGCATTGGAGATGCAGTAGACTGACTGAATCTTTCAGTTTATTCAGTTTAAAAGTCATTCTATATAGTAGCAGACATTGGCCATGTTTGATAAAATTCTGTTCTTTTAGTCACTATTGAATATTCCATGCTGTTTTTCCTCATTGTCTTTTATCTGCTAAGAGTGTGCATCACTTACATAAATAGACCTACCTCCCCAAGATAAACTCCTACCCAGGAATGCCAAAAACTGTTGCTGTTGTATATATAAAAAGTAGGAGTACCATGATGTGAGAAGAGGATTACAGCTGAAAGGGTTGGAACTCATTTCTTCAAATGTCAGAGCATATATTAGTTAAGGCCCAGGTCTGGAATTATCCCTAACTGGCAGAAAAGAAAGAGAAAACTGGCACAAAGGAAGGACAGAAAATGAAATTAATATTGAATAGGGATCTGGTTGGAAACAAATTATCTTAAGTGCAAAATCCTTCTTTCTGCTTTAAAGAAAGAGGAGAAAAGGGAAAAGTCTGACATGTACCTTACATTTTCAGAGGGCATATTTCAAAGAGTTTAGAATAGAATAAGGTAGAACCTCATGAACTAAAATCCCATAGAGCAAGTAAGCCTTTCTCAATAATGAAATTCTGAAGCCACAAAGACAAACACATCTGATGGAGAATGAAGGAATTCTCTGAAGGGACTATTGTGAATGCATAGGAAATATACCAATCAACAGAGTTTGTTGTTGTTTTGTTTTGTTTTGTTTTCAGGGTGTGCTCAGAGAATAGAAAGCAAGAACAAATGACAGAAAATTAATCTAGAACGTAACACTACACAAATAGTCCCCTTTTCAATTGTTATTATTATTATTTTGCCTGGATTTGGCATGAAGGATTGTAGAGTTACTGAATAATTAATTGTCATCCTATCTTCTTTAACTTAAGAGAATGAACCTTGGACCAAAAATACAGAAAAGGGAGTTGATGCCCATGATGAGTAAAGGGATGGTAAGAAATTATATAACTCTAGGCAGGAAGATGCTTAGGTAGTTATACAAAAGGGATAGAACAGAGACAAAGACTTCCAATTGCCTTTTTAACAGTTGTGAGAAATAGAATGAATAGTGCAGACCCTAAGAATCTTCATAAGCTTATTAGTTAATAAAGGAAAAGGAATAAATAGCACTGGAACTGGTGAGTCTGTCAATCTTAAAGATTCAAAATCATAATAGTGATGATAATATTTATATAGCACTTCAACATTTACACAGTATTTTATATATTTTCATCATTTTATTCTCACAGCACTGCTTTGAGATCATTGCTATTATTATCCCCATTTAATAGAGAAGGAAACTGAGCCTGAGGGAATTTAAGTTACTTAACTTGATGTAGGATTCTAACCCAACTCTTCCTTTTTCCAAGTTTAACATAAATTAATTAACATCTCAAGACATATTAAATAATTATTAGCTTGTAAGTGTATGAGAACCATTTCTAATTGTTACATTTTAGGTAAGATCATTTTTACCTCAAAAATAGAGAAATACAAATCAGGGCTTGATTTATTGTTTTGCTGATTGCCTAGACCAAAGAAAGTGATAGAGAAAATGTTGATAGTGTAAACTAAATTTAGAAGTTTGTCAGGGGCACATAGAAAAAAAAATATGGAATATTTACCAGCACACGTCTGCCTGTATTCCACTCCTAATTTTACTTCTAATCAGCTATGTCCCCTTGGATAATTAATGTCTCTGGAGCTCAGTTTGTCTCCTTTGTAATTTCTAGGTAATTTCTAAGTTCCTTTCCTGCTATAATGTTCTGTATAAATCTAATGAATAAAATGTCCCTATTTGTTTGGTTTTGCAATGCATAGAAGAAAAAAAAGTTCATTGTTTATTGGCTACACTCCTAATCCTGACAAGCTGTTTTTCTGATGCCTACTGTTAATCCCAAAAGAGAATCAGATGAAAAAGTATAGGTATATTTAGACACCCTATCTGTTTTAATTGAAAAATAACTTGAAACTATAATAACTTGAAAAATAAAAGAACTTTCCTTTCCCAACCCCAAAGAGGCAGTTATTAGACTTGAGGTATATCTATATGAGGGGGAAGAAAAGAACTCGCAGAAGGAAATCTTTTAGGCCAATAATGGATGCAGCCTTTATCACAGATATTTAGCCTCAGTCACAAGGTAAGGCTGAGACCAGGTGAAGTTTTCTTAAAAAGTCTTTGAGATGGAATAGGTCAGACTAGGCCCAAATCACATGATCCCTATTCTTAGAGGTCTGCAGAGGAAGATCAGGCCCTGCTTGCAGGAAGTCACATAATCTCTAGGCTAGAGGTCTCTAAAAGTCAGACCCTAGGTCAGCTTCAGGAGGCGGCAGGACCCAGAGGAAGCAGACAACATTGGTGACCATTGGTCAATGATGTTACTTCTTTTTAGTCTATCTTTGCTATTTAACCAGCTTTCCTGCTTCCAGCTTGCCAGGTCAAGCACATGTTGGGAGCTGAGATGCCTTCTGGATGTGCTGGGCCTTTCCCTGGAGGGACTAAATAAAGGCTTTCTCTTTGTACCTGAAAATGTCTCCGATTAGTTAATTTGGGGAAGGGGGTCTAGCTCCTCCCACACAAGGCTCAGGGCCAAAAATTGAGACAGCTTAGAGGAGGGTAGCAATGGTCTTCAGGTCGTGGACTGAAAAGGAAGATGGATCAGTGAGGGTTCCTCTCCACCCATAACTCCACCTTTCACAATAGGTAACCACAGGTCCTGAAGTTTTATAAAACAGAGTAAATAGCAGTTCTTGTTTGCGTGTCTCTTGTGTTTCCCACCTGTAGTGTGATTGACAGAATGGTACTAAATATTGGTCAGAAATCTAATGAGAAAAACAAGCCACTAATTAATAAATATTTATTAAGCACTTACTATATGTCAGGCACCATGCTAGGTCCTAGACATACAAAATGGGAACCTTTCCTGCTCTAATGAAGTTTACATTCCTTTAGTAGAGACGCCAAGATACACATAAGAGTTTACAGAACAAATGTTTATAGAATAAATGCAAAATAAATACAAGGTGGGCAGAGAGAGGAGTGGGTCAAGGAAGGCTTCCTGCAGAAGGTGGTAATTACCCCGAATGTGAAGGAAATGAAAGATTCTGTGAGGCACAAATGAGAGAAGAGAGCTCATTACAGGCTTAGGGAACAGCCAATAGAAAGGCCCAGAGTAAGTGAGGAGCAAAGAAAAGGTGATTTTGTTTGGATTTCAATGTGTAGGAAAAGGAGTTACGAATATAAGATGATTCTGCAGAAGTAGGTTGTGAAAAACTTTACAAACCAAACATGTATTTTTGTTTTATTCTCAATTTGAGATCACTAAATTTTATTGAGTAGGTAAGAGGTTTAGGTGGGGAAAGCACTTCTGCATACTCCTGACTAGCAAATTAACAAAAAGATGATCTTTTGACCATCTCCCTTAAACCAAAGACAAAAATTGTGGAAGCTTCATAATGTTTATACCCTTGAACAAGTAGGTGTTCCTCAAAGGCAGAAATCAACTTTACCTGGTTAATAATGATTGAAATAAGATTTTAATGAGAAATGGGACTATTTTAATGTGGGACTGAATATTTGACTCAGATTATGTCACTCATTCCTCTCTACTCAAACCACCTCAAGCAATGTAGAAAAAGAGCTCCACTTCATACCCATGCCTGTCAGAATAGACCACAATAGGCCAGGAATTAGATTAGATTCTCTTTTTAAGTTTTCTAGTTGGGTAGAGTAACAATTCTACATAGATAAGTCTAGACGGGTAAATATTGGAGAAAAGTAAGTAATTTAGTTGCAGATCTAGGATTTAGATCCAAGTACTCTGATTAATTGTCCAGTATTCTTTCTACTATTTCACACACAGAACCTGATATTGAGCTAAAAGAAATCTAGCATCCTGTCTTCCATGATCTCTATTCTCATGGGCCCATCCAAGATACTTAATGAAGAACCTTGAATTTTGGCTTGAAGTCCTATGTCTTTCTTACCCTTCACTTCTCTCTCACTTCTGATATCACCACTCAAGGTTACCAACAATTTTATCTTCATTTTTAAAAATAATAGCTTTTTATTTTCAAAATACATGCAAAGATAGTTTTCAACATTCATCCTTGCAAAATCTTATGCTCCAAATTTTTCTCCCTTTCTTTCCCCATCCCTCTCCTGTAGATAGTAAGTAATCCAATATAGGTACAATTCTTCTAAACATATTTCCAAAACATTTGCCATGCTGCACAAGAAAAATCAGATCAAAATGGGGGGGGATGAGAAAGAAAACAAAAAGCAAGCAAACAACAAAAAAGTTGAAAATATTATGTTGTGATCCACCAGCAGACCTCATTCTGGATGCAGATATCTCTCTCTATCAAAATCTATTGGAATCATCTCATTGTTGAAAAGATCTAAATCCATCCGAGTTGATTATCACATAATCTTGTTGCTTGTATACAATGTTCTCTTGGTTTTTCAGCATGTCACTTTGCATCAGTTGATGTAAGTCCCTTCAGGAATCATCCTGCTGATTGTTTCCTATAGAACAATAATAATCCATTATATTTATATACTATAACTTATTTAACCATTCCACAACTGATGAACAGCCACTCAATTTCCAGTTCCTTGTCAATACAAAAAGGGCTGCTAACAAACATTTTTGCACATGTGGGTCCTTTTCCTTTTTTATGATTTCTTTGGGATACAGACTCAGTAGAGATACTGCTGGATCAAAGGGTATGCACATTTTGATAGCACTTTGGGCATAATTCTAAATTGCTCTCCAAAATGGTTGGATCAGTTCACAACTCCCACATCTCCTCCAATATTTATTATTATCTTTTCCTGTCATCTTATCCAATCTGAGAGGTATACACTAGTATCTTGAGGTACCAGTACCTAATCAATAGTGATTTAGAGCATTTTTCCATATGACCAGAAATGACTTTAATTTTTTCATCTGAAAATTATCTATTCATATCCTTTAGCCACTTATCAATTAGAGGATAGCTTGTATTCTAATAAATTTGAGTTAGTTCTCAATATCCAACAACTTCTTCATTTGATGGAGTTTTTCATCCTTGAACACTCGGTAACTTTTAATGCTTTTTCCTAGGTACTTTTTCATGTTTCTTCTACCTGTCTAAGGATTGTTCCTGTCTTGTCTTGATCATCTTCTATTCTGGCACCTAATGGATCCTAATAGATCTCCAAGGCTCCATCCTAGGTCCTCTTTTCTTCACTCTCTCTCTACCTTCTTTCTTGATGATCTCATCAAATCCCATCATTTTAATTATCATCTCTATACCCATAATATATAGCTATAATATAGGGTGAACATGTGCATTTATTTGAGAGGTAGAGATATGTGTAGAGTGTCTATATATACATGTATATAAATATATTGTATTTTATATATAATTATATGTATTTATACACATAAGAATATGTATATATATATATATATTCACATATATCTGTATTTACTATATATTTGTGCATATAAATATATATAATATGTGTGTGTGTGTATTTGTTCATCCTGATATTTCTTCTAAGCCTGAATCTCACATCCCCAATTACTTATTGGCTGTTTTCAACTGTGTAGTCCTTGGGCATCTCAAATACAAAATGTCTCAAACAGAATTCATTCATTAATTTCCTTACCTCAACTTACTTCTACAGATTTCAAAATTACAGTTCTTCCAGTCATCTATTTTTACCATCTCAAAGCTGCCTTGTACTTTTCCCCACCTCTCCCCTTATGTATATCTGTCTTTTACTTGTTCCCATCTTTTTGCTCCCAGGATCTCCATCCAATCTAAGGTCTTGGTCATCTCTGGTATGATTGAAATAGTTTTCCAACCACTGGCTTCTCATTTATTTTCTCTTCAATTTATTCCCTATTTAATATGTAAGGAATTATTATTTTATTAATAAAGATGAACCGTTAATATGAGAATTCTCTTCACCAAGGAAAATTACAGACTAGTAAATAACTCTAGGAGGGGGATACCTTAGGGACATACAAGTTGAATGATTTAGGCAGGGTCACACATATAGTAAATCTAATGCCCTTTACCACCTAGACTCCCATCCCTATACATTAACCAGAATAATCTGCCTAAAGTGAATGAATCTTAACATTTAATTCCCTTGAGAAGCTTATTGCCTTATTACTTCTACTATATAAAATACAAATTCCTCACCTTGGTATTTAAAGCACTTCACAGTACTTTTCCAGCCTGCTTTTCCCAGTTTATTTCCATTACTTCCCTACTACATGCACAAATTGAAAATCCCTCATCTCCCATTTCTGTGTATTTGCACAGGCAGTTCCTCATTCCTGTAATGCCCTACCTTTTCATCTGTACCTTTTAGAATCACTAGTTTCATTCAGAGCTCAGCTCCTGAAGCTCTAGTTGATTTTGCATCTCTGATATCATAAGCAAGGAGTTGCTAGGAATTGACTTGAGAGTCAGAAAGGGAAAGCATCAACATACAAGCTATGGAAGTTTCCAGAAAAGGCAGTGAAAGGACACCAGTGTTCAAATCTCAAGTATGCTCTATGTTTCTCAGAGAAGACAATAAGAACAGAAGGGTTTTTTTTTTTTTTGCTTTATTTTGTTTCCTATTACTGTCTTGCTCATAATAGGGCAGGAACTACAGATTAATAAAGGAAGGGTAGAATATGAAAAATAAAAGCAGATTGGATTATGGGTTGCTTGGATGGTTAATTTTCATTAAATTTCAGTATATACATACCATAAAGTAGTAGAGATTGCCATATTAGGAAAAAGCCAAGGGAATAGGAGAAAATAAGAGGAAGAGAAAGAAAAGAGAAAAAAGGCATTTCTATTTTTTCATTTTTTATTTCACAGCTTATTGAACAACAAGCCAATCCCTCATAAGGCCCATCCCCACTAGTATAATAGATGACTTTGGATCTACTAATTTCTGTGAAGGAGAAACTATAGTCCAAAGTTATTTGTGATTTCAGTTGCATTCAAGGCCCTGGGAAAATCATGTGTTTTGGTGAAAACTATTTAAATAGAATACAATTAATATAGACCTCACTAATCAGAATCTATACATTGGATTCATCCACATGAGATAAAGGGGTTGCAAGTTGAGGAATGGAGCAGGGTTTAGGAAGGCGATATGTTTTTGGTCTAGCTATATACTTCAAATTTATAATGTAATAGAAACTGACTCAGGAAAATTAAGATAAAAGTTGCTTAAACTCCCAATAGACCTTCCCTATTAGAAATGTTCTTATAGCTTAAGGGGTCTAGCTTTACTACAACAAATCTTCATTAGTCTATACAAACCCACAAGGATCCTGGGGAATCCTATCCTTCAAACTCCAGAGGGTTAGTGGTTTCCTCCAGAAGAGCTGGTTAAATACTTCTCATATTATTCAAAACAATCTCTTTCTAGAGTATGGATGTTCCTAAATGTGCATGGGAGAAATTGTTCAGGATTTCTCCTTTCCTTTTCCAAAGTAAATGGAGAAATGTACTTGCTGCTAGATAAGTGCCCATGACATTGTTTTCATTCCCACTGGTAGGTTATGACCAAGGATTTATTGAATTTATTGTGTTGGATACTGAAGATAAAAATAAAAATGAAAAATTCTGTCCTTTGAGGAACTTTAGTCAAAAAAGACACCATATAGGTGTGTGTATATGTGTATATGTATACATATGCACTCATAATTTACCTATATGTAGCTAATACAAATAAAGATATACACATGCATATGTATACTAACACATATATACATGATCTATATGTAACTAATACAAAAAAGATATATACATGCATTTGTGTACAGACAATATATGTGCATGTACATATAAATGTATATATCCTTATTTGTATTAGGTACATATAGATAAATTATGAGTGTCTATAAAGACATAGCTCCATGTATACTAACATACATTGTATTTCATATTTAATATACACACATGTCTATCTAGCTACCATGTAAATATGGATTATATATATGCCATATGTGTGTACATATAGATGTGTCTATGTTTAAGTTGTTCAGGCAGAACTAGCACCCCTGGTGTGAGAGTTTGCCAAGCCCTTTTCAAGACTGCTCAAACACCTCTGGGATCCATATTTCTTTCAACTCTCATCTGTGACTCCAAAAAACTATAGCATACAAAGTAGCCATACCTTGGTAAAACAATCTTGGCAGATGAATTAAACCAGTTAAGAATAACTAACAGGTTTTAAACCTCTTGGTGAGCCAATGGATTGTCTATCCCAAGTATGTGAAGACTTTTACCAAAGGAACAGGTAGATGATAATTTATTTTAACAGCCATGAGGCACCAAAGCAAGCATTGTAGAGCAATTAGAGCTTGGTCAGATATCCACTGCATCCTAGGTTATTGCCAGTCATCTTGACTTTTGTCTTGCTGCTAAATTTTGATGACTTTGGAAGAAAGAGCAAAGCTAATAATGGCTTTATGCACTTCTGCCTTACTTAAATCCAATTCACATAGAAATTGAAATTTTCTAGTCATATAAAAAGATGCTCCAAATCATTATTGATCAGAGAAATGCAAATTAAGACAACTCTGAGATACCACTAAACACCTGTCAGATTAGTAAGATGACAGGAAAAGATAATGACGAATGTTGGAGGGGATGTGGAAAAACTGGAACACTGATGCATTGTTGGTGGAGTTGTGAACAGATCCAACCATTCTGGAGAGCAGTTTGGAACTATACTCAAAAAGTTATTAAACTGTGCATACTCTTTGACCCAGCAGTGTTACTACTGGGCTTATATCCCAAAGAGATCTTAAAGAAGGGGAAGGGACCCATATGTGCAAAAATGTTTGTGGCAGCCCTTTTCGTAGTGTCTGGAAACTGGAAATTGAATGGATGCTCATCAACTGGAGAATGGCTGAGTAAATTATGGTATATGAATATTATAGAATATTATTGTTCTGTAAGAAATGACCATCAGGATGATTTCAGAGAGTCTTGGAGAGACGTATATGAACTGATGCTGAGTGAAATGAGCAGAACCAGGAGATCATTATACACTTCAACAACAATATTGCATTATGATCAATTCTGATGGACGTGGCTCTCTTCAACAATGAGAGGATCCAAATCAGTTCCAATTGATTTGTAATGAACAGACCCAGCTAAACTCAGAGAAAGAACTCTCGGAAATGAGTATGGACCACAGCATAACATTTCCACTCTTTCTGTTATTGTTTGCTTGCATATTTGTTTTTTCTTTTCAGATTATTTTTACCTTCTTTCTAAATCCAATGTTTCCTGTGCAACAAAATAAACTGTATAAATATGTATACATATATTGTGTTTAACATATACTTTAAATATTTAACATGTATGGGATTACCTGCCATCTAGAGGAGGGGGTGGAGGGAAGAAGAGGAAAAGTTGAAACAGAAATTTTTGCAAGGGTCAAGTTGAAAAATTACCCATGCATATGTTTTGTATATAAAAAACTATTAAAAAACATATCATGATATATAAAGCAGATTTTTAAAAAAAGAACTACATAGCTCTCATTTCTAATGAAATAAAATACTTTAAAAAATTAAATTCACATGCAAGTCAAGACATTACTCTGTAATGTCATTGATTCTTTTGGAAATGAAGGACCAACATGTTATATGCTTCTACATGCATACATATAGATGGGCATATCCATGTAGGTTTATATGTTTATCTATGTTCCATGTGTATGGATTAATTCTATATACATGCTCACAGATACATATGTGTATGGATGACTTGACTAAATAGAAAATTTTTCAAGCGCAGACTATTTAACTTATATATGTATACATACCTAGGTATGTATATATGCATATATATGCATATACATGTGTATATACTACCACACATATAAATAAATGCACACATCTGTAGTAAATAGATAAAAGGTACTTTGGGAGAAAATTAGGAAAAGCTTCATATAGAACATGGCACTTGAGCTGAGCCTCTAGAGAAAACTAGTGATTCTAGAGATCTGAGAAACAAAAGTTAGGAGGGAACTCATTGTAGAAAGAGGAAATGGTCTGTGTAACAGCAAAAAGATGAGAAGAGTTGCATGTAAGTAAAATTGAAAAATCCAAGTTGGTTAAACTGGAGTGAATGAAGGAGGAGTAATGAGTAATATGATCATAATAGGGAGTTTGAAGTTAGAAAGGAAAAGTGATAATGAAAAGGGAGAGAGACACAGTAATATGTTCTAGGGATATAATAAATGTTTTGAGGGAAAGTATGGTCAAAAGAAAAGAGCGCTGACTCTGGAGTCAGACAGCTTGGCTATGTGGCCCTTCTTTGACACACCTGTATGTTATTGTACAATCTAACTTCCCTCAGTTTCCTCAACTATAAAATAAGAGGGTTGGACTAGCTGGCCTCTGAAGTTCTGCCCAGATCTAATTCCTGTGATCCTAAATGCAAAATTTTGACCTAATTAATCCAGATAACTCATTTGAGGAAGTCCCTTTTTTTCTCTGTCTTGGATAATTAGTCCCAACAGACACAATGTATAACTCCCATTGAATCCTACATTGATGTCTGCCTTTTTGCACCCCGACCTTCTCTTTCCCTCATGTTTGGGTGCTCACTGTGCTTATGATGCCTGTTTATTACCCTAGTTTCCCTCTCTGTGTGACCTTGAGAGGTTAATGCCAGTTCTGAACTTGCACACTTGGCTTTCAGCAAATAGCTAATTAACCAGGCATCCTCACTGGCCACTCTTCCCCTATTGAAACCACCTTTCTGCCATAAACTACAAGTTAGCCTCTGAGGTGGGTCGAGCTAATTAAGATATATTGTCTTGATTGTCTAGTTGTGGCGCTTTTTTTTTCCCCCCATCCAGAGAGGTTAGGATGCAAGGTAATTGAAGTTGTGTTCTAGTGTGTTTCATGGCAGAGGTACCTGCTCCTAGTGCCCCTAATGAGGAAGCTCTGGTCAGAAAGAGAACACAATTGCATTATTTAGATGTTATAAATCATCAGCTCTTTGCCTGGACAGTGCCTGACTCAGGATGACTGATGGGCCGACAGTGATAGTCTGGGAAGTCATTCATGTTCAGCCTCACTAAGCACTCAAGTCTCCTTGGACCCTCCTGGGCTGCATTCCTATTCTCATAGGAAAAAAGAAATAACAACAATAGTTGCTATATACAACAATAATAATAACAAGCACCACCAGATATTTATTACTTTGCTCCTAATGACTTTGTTCGATAGGTGGTATGTTAAGATTCCCATTGCACAGATGAGGAAAATGAAGTGCAGAGAGATAAGTGACTTATCTATGGCCCCATAACTACAAAATGCCTGAAGTAGGATTTGAACTAGGTTTCAATTCCCAGTAAGCCAGATCTCTTGGGATTGCTGCTTCTTTAGGACTTTACATTGTTTAGCCACAAGTCAGATTTAATTAGTTAATATAGTTAATGTAGTCAAATGACAAGAGCTGATATGAAGAGAAATAGATTTAAGTTCAGCATCTATCAGTTATTCTGTTTTGACAAGTCTCTCCATGCTCCAAGAATATTGGTAGTAGTAGTTTAGTAGTAGTAGTAACAGCCGCAGCAGTAACAATAGCAGCAGTAGTAGTTACAACAGAACAAAAATAGTAGCAGTAGAAGTAGCAGTAGCAATAGCAGCAATAGGAGTAGCAGTAAATAGTAGTAGCAGTAGTAATAGCAGCAGCAACAATAGGAGCAATAGAAATAGTAGTAGCCACAGTAGAAACAGTAGCAGTAGTAGTAGTAATAGTAAGTCTTTTTTTTTTTTTTTTTTTTTTTTTTTTTTTTTTGCTTAATATACCAGAATCCTTCAGCCATCCTCCATATGGCAGAATTTGAAGGCCTTTCACCACTCCTTCCGGGCATCATCTAACACAGAAGTGACCTTCCTTAAATATACAACCCAGACCTTAAAACAATATGGCAGATGTGGCTAGACCAGGGAAGTGTATAATATTACTTCAGCATTCTCAGATGCTCCATATGTCTTAATGCAACTCAAGATTAGGTTAGCTTTTTTTGGCTATTACAGTCACATGAACGGCTCATGTTAAACTTGAGATCTTTTTCAGCCAAAGCACTGAAACATCTTTTATTTATAAAGTTGATTTTTTAAAACCCATATTTTAAAACTTTACATTTATCTCTATTACAAAGTAGCTAAGGCATTTCATTGCATTGCATTAACTTGGAGTCAGAAAGACCTGAGTTCAAATTCTGCCCTAGGCACTTCCTATTGGTGTGAACAAGTCAGTTAGCATGTCTATACCTCAGTTTCCTCATTTGTAAAATTGGGCTAATAATGGCATTCACTTTGAAGGGTTATGAGGATCAAGTGAGTTAATATATGTACAATGCTTTGTACGTTTTAAAGTGATACAAAAATACAAGCTATCTATATAAAGCTCCCACTTCTGTATTACATTATATTTCATGACATTGGGCTCATTCTACATAATTTTATTTTATTTTTGTTTGTTTGTTTGTTTGTTTTTTGTTTGTTTGTTTGTTTTGTTTTTTTTTTTGCTGAGCAATTGGGATTAAAGGAGTTGCCCAGGGTCACACAGTTAGGAAGTGTTAAGTGTCTGAATCCAGATTTGAACTTAGGTCCTCCTGATATCAGGATCAGTGCTCTATTCATTACACCACCTAGCTGCCCCTCATTCTACATAATTTTAGATTCTGATTCTGTCATATAATATCTAAGATAGATGTTAATTCTCCCAATCATTTTGTCATGATAAGATGCTGTTCATGACTTTATCCAAGTCACTGACATAATTTGAATGAACAGCAATTTTAAAGGACTCATATTTTTGATTTGGTGATCATTTATTAAATATTCTATGTGCCAGAAACTATGCTGGAGTTAGAAAAGCAAAGACAAAAATAAAACAGTGAGATAATATTTGTCCCATAGGAACTCATATTCTTCCAGGGTCAGAGATTGGAAATAATAATAGATCTTAAGTAAATAGCAATATATATGAAACAAATTCAAAACCTTTTCAGGCTTGAATGGAATGAGCAACAGGAAAATCAGAAAAGGTCTCTTTCAAGTGGTAATATTTTGCTTGAGCTTTGAAGAATACTAGGCATTTATAAATGAAGAATACAAGTTGGCCAGTTTGAGGACAACAAGAAGAGTAATAGCACAAAAATCCCAAGGAGGAGACTGTACATGTAAGAGAAGGATATGACTAATAATGCAATAAGCTGCAGAGAACTCAAGAAGGATATGGACTGAGGCTCCTGGATTTAGTAAAAAAAGAAATCATTGGTGACTTTGGAGAGAGTAATTTCAGTCAGTTGATGGGCTCAGAAACCATACTAGAGTTGAGAAAGTAGAGTGGAGACAGCTTTTTTTTTTTTCCCTCCCTAAAAGTTTGTCAAGAAAAAGGAAAAGAGATATAGCTATGTAAGTTAATATCTAAATAATAATAAAACATAATAATTCTATAGTGCTTACTATCTGCCATACAGTGTTCTAAATACTTTATAATTATTATCTCATTTAATTTTTTATAATCCTGCAAGATCAATGCTATTATTATATCAATTTTGCAGATGAGGAAACTGAGGCAAGCAGAAAGTAAGCCACACAACTATTAAGTGAATCAGGTCAAATTTGAACTTAAGTCTCCTGTGACTCCCAGTGTTGTATCTAGTGCCACCTAACTGCCAGAGAGATGGATAGATAGATTTTTAGAGAGAGAGAGAGAGAGAGAGAGAGAGAGAGAGAGAGAGAGAGAGAGAGAGAGAGAAGAAAGAAAGAAAGAAAGAAAGAAAGAAAGAAAGAAAGAAAGAAAGAAAGAAAGAAAGAAAGAAAGAAAGAAAGAAAGAAAGAAAGAAAGAAAGAAAGAAAGAAAGAAAGAAAGAAAGAAAGAAAGAAAGAAGGAAGGAAGGAAAAGGAAGGGTTGCAAGGTCATTTTTTTAATTAAGGAAATTTTTGCACATTTGTATGGTCCTTTAAGATTTGTAAAATTAATTCTTCATAATCATAAACATTGAGTTACCATCCCCACTTTATAAATGAGGTACAAGGCATAGATAAGTGAAGTAACTTACCTAGGCACACAGTAGTAAATGTCAGAATTGAAACTGAAACCACAGAGAGGAAAATTCATTTTCAGTTATGATACTACATATTGAATCTTTGTTTTTTCATTCTCTGAATTGCTGTGTTTGTGCAGAAAATGAATAAGCTTTTATCACAAGTAGATAAAGAGCTCGACCACAGTCATCTCTTTCTGAAAAAAGGTCAAAGAAAAATTCTTATACAAGGGCTTAAAGTGATATTCTGGAAAGCTGAAATGTCTCCTTGTCCCTGACTTCAGTGTCATCCCTTCTTTCCAAGATGAGATGCATGTATAACAAGCCAGTCCACTGGAAGTGCCCACACTTGAAAAAGGCGCTGGTTCTTTTATGCCGTATGTTTTTGGGGCCCATTACTATTCCCAGGTTTTGTTTTTCCAGTTATTCATTATATTCCTAGAATTGTACCAGAAATCCCTTGGAATAAAAAAGAGAGTCTCTCCCAGGCCTCAAGTAGTTTATACCTGAATAGAATGCACCTATATCAGGTGGCCAGAGATATTTATCTATAGGAAGAACTCTCAATAATGTTTCCTCTTTGAGGAAGAAATCTAGTATCTATTAGAACTACCTGGTACATGGAGTAATCAAGGTAACATAATCAGTTCATGTCAAGATTTGAACTTAATCCTTCCTGACTTTGAATCTACTTTTCTCTGTGCTTTAAAAGCACTCTGTCAGTAACGTCATGGGGATATGATTAAATAACAAAATGTATCTCCAAATTCATATAATTGTGTTGTGATGAAGCAATTGTTATTAAAATGATACAAATGTATTCAAAAGAAAAGGTATATCAAAAGTTGTTTTGGTAGGCTCCTCAGTTGGTCCCATGATAGTAATTCTACCCCACCCCCACCAACCTCCTGTAATCTTTCCCTCATATCAATGGCAACGATCTTATTGACAAATCTTTTCATGTTACCCATATGTTTACAAGCCTTCGGTGGCTCCCTGTTTCTTCTTTAATAAAATTCAAGCTCTTTTGTCTGGCCTTCAAAGGCTTTCCATTGACTAACACTTGTTGATCTCATCAGTGTTTTTATCACATTACTGCCCTCAACACATTCAAAATGCCAGCCAAATTGGACACTTCCCCATCCTTTCCTGAACTACTGTGATTTTTGCTCATACTATTTCCTCAAAGATTTCTACCTTCTCTTCCTCTCTTAACCAATTGACTCCCCATCTACCCTTACCACCCGACAAATAACACCTCCCTTAGGAAGCCCATCTTGATTATATGGTTACACATGAGCTTCTCTACTGGGTCTCACATAGCAATTAGTTCTACAACCTCTGATGCATTCATCATTCCCATTATCTTTATTGGTGTCTTGTGCAGAACAATAACTAGCTCATGATAAATTGGCTTGTCCCTTGGTATCTATAATGGGTGAGGAAAGTATATATGCGATGTGGTGTTTCCTTCCTATAGTGAGAGTTATCTCTATACCAACTGCCATGAAATTCTCAGGCTACTCCCACCTAGGCTCACACTCTTCCTGGAACAACTATGACATGCTTCTATGCAACCCTTCCTATAACTGTGGTTAATGACGCCCATTTCCTCACCTTACTAGACTATAGCTTCTCAAGAGCAAGGTCTGTGTCAGATCTAAACTCTGTGCTTCTTTAGTCCTTAGAAAAACACTCTGCACACAGTTGACACATAATCCACATTGGTTTTATTTTCCCTCTGGGGAATCAGATTGTCGCTGGGGAATATGCGTCCTAGTGGGCTGTGTATGGATATTATATGTGCCTGTGGTCAGGAAGCAATTAAAGCATCATTGTAGATTTCCTAAGTCCATCTTGCTTCCCATAGAGCAGGCTTGATTTGATTTGGCAGTCAGCCCCTGTTCTCTCTGCAAGAAGCTCTATTTAATCTGTTGCATAGGGCTGCAGTCCCCATTTCATTTCAACTGCAGAGCTACTGCCTCCACCAAAATACCCAAGCTCCTAACTTTTACCTGCCCTCGGATGTCATTGCTTGAGCTATTTAAAGGGGCTATCTATGCAAGCAGCTGATAGCAAAGGCAATGATGCATTTCACTGAATGAGGTGCCACCTTGGACTCATGATAATGAATTGTTTGGTGGATCCTGATTAGATATTAACCCACTGAAGCCTGACCTAAAAAAGGTGGCCTCTGGCTCACTGGACACCTGTGGGCGGTCATCTGAAACAAGAATCACCCCAACTTTGGTGATTTATTCATTCATCTCTAAACAATTTGAGAAGTTAAAGGCTGGCAATATTGACTCCATCTTTATATTTGAAAAAGCTATTTTTGGAGTGTAAAAAGTGTTACTGAGCACCCTGTAGGTCACTGGGCTATATAGAGACCCTCAAGATATTCACATTAAATAATGAATGACACAGAAGGGTTTTGTGAAATGCAATGAGTGGCACTTAAACAAAAGGGGAAAATTTCTTTTGATCAATTGCTTACATAATGAATTTTTAAAAAATACATTTCTTTATGATTTATTATCAGTAAATGTTTGATTTGTTTACCTATTTATGTACCTATATAGTCAGGGTCATATAAAATTTCTTGGGCAAAAAAGAAGTCCTGCACTAGATAGCTTCTCAAATGCCACTCCTATTTATGATCCTATGAAATAATTATAAGAGTTCTCTTCCATCTCTGAGATTCCCTGACAGTCAAATCACATCTCATTAATTTTGTCCTGAGGGAAATACCTTCTGAATCACCATCATCTAACCTTCCTCATGTCCAGTCCTCTCCCTTAGGTCCTTTCAGTGATGTCTTCCCTATTAGAATATAAACTCCTTGAGGGCAAGATTTGTTTTTCCTTTTACTTAGGACAATACCAGTTACATTCATAATATACAATAAATGCTTGTTGACTGACTGGCTAAATTAGATAAAAGGAATAAATGACAGAATATTTTCAAAGAAGTAAAGTCTTAGTACCTTCTGGTGTCCTTTGCCTGTTCTTTGCTAAATACATAAAAAATAATTAATATGAACTTATCAAAAGTTATATAAATTTCAGCAATGCCAACTTACAAACTTCCTTAGAAAAAAGGTTTATTAATGCAAAAGATGATGTCTGTTCCATTCAAAGCAGCAAGAAGCAGTGGATAGAAAGAAGTTGCAGAGATTCCAATTGTAGCTCAATTTAGGAAAATGAGTGGTCACGACTACCCCAAAGTGTAATATCCTACTTCTAGAAGGCAGTGGGCTCTCTTTACTTAAAGATCTTTAAGCAAAACCAAATGATCAAATCACTTGCCAATTTATGTTGGAGAGATCCTTGTTTACATATAGTACAGATGATGGGTGAATTTCCTTTCAAGTGAAAATCTGTACACATGCATGGTGTCTGGGTAAATGATGTTTCCATGACCATACAGCTAATATCAGAGACAAAATTGGAAACCACATCTCTCCTGGCTTAACTATAGTACTCTTATTAACCAAACCAAGTTGGACGGATATCCAGGTGGCATAGTAGATAGAATCCTGGTCCTGGAATCATCAAGATCAGAGTTCAAATCACATTTTAGTCATTTAATAGATGTATGACCTTGAGTAAATTATCTAACCTCCCTCAGATGGAAGGTAATAATAGCATTATTAATAGTAATAATAGCAAATGGGAATAATAAAAGCATCCATATGGTAGCTACTTAGGTTTGTAACTTTCGGTGATATTTCAGTTGATCCTCACAACAACCTTATAAGCTAAAGGCTTATTATTATCCTCATTTTACAGATGAGGAAACTGAGGCAAACAGAAGTTGTGATTTGCCCAGGGTCACATAGCTGGTAAGTGCCTGAAAGCAAAATTTGAACTCAGGTATTTCTGACTGAAGCACTCTTTGCCCCCTACCTGCTTCAGGAGCAAATGTGATCATGTGTAAAGTGTTTTGAAAACCTTACAGCCCTATATAAATGCTAGCAAAATCATGCATTTGTTTTTTTTTTTCCTTTTCTTTCTTTCTTTCTTTTTTTTTCCTTAGGAGAAAAATTGCACTGAGGGCAAGTAGTTAACAATCAACAAAGCAGCAATATTAGCAGCTTAGGAAACTGTCCTTAGTCCCCTTTTCAAGGTGCTTAGGACCTTAGCTTCAGTAATTAACCCAGCTACCTCCTCTCTTGTCCTTCCCCGACTCATCCCCGCTCTCACCATCATCTTCTCCTCTGTGTCCTTGCTAATTCGACAAAGTTAATACCTGATTAATAAACCCGATGATAGAAGAGTTCCTGGATGAGCTGTAGCCCCCATTTACAATCTGCTGGTGATTCAAAAATTATGTTCAGTTCAGTAATAATTGATGGAAATGGTCTCTTCTTCTCTGCAGCTGATTTGCTTTGTAATTGTGATTTAATAATGTAAATATCACTTGTTTTCTTCTCAAGATGAATTGCCTTCTGATTTGCTAAGTGTTCAGCTCTGGAGGCTATACTCTCTCTTTTCACAGGATTCCAGGAGAACATTAGCCCACTTTTATCCTAGATTTATTTACAGTATTCTTCTTTCTGAGTTTTTAATTTTTTAAAATATTATTAAAGGGCAAGAGAAATTCAATTTGATTCAATAAGCATTTATTTAATGCTCTGTGCAATACCCATGGAAACATCTAAAGAAAGAAAGATAAGTATATGCACTACTAAAAATGTCCTTGTCAGTCTTACATGCATGCATGTTGAATCTTTAAGGTTGGAAGGCAGTTTCAGAATTATAAAATTATAAAATCCTTTACAGAGTAGGAAACTAAGACCAAGAGAAAAAGAGGAAAGAGAGAGAGACAGGAAATCCAGGTTCAAGATCCAGCTCTAGTACTTTCTTCCTCCAAAGTGAAATTCAAAGCATCAAACATAAAGGTACAAGGTACCTATTCAAATCTTCTCATTTTGTAGATGAAGACAACAAGCCCACAACAAAATAACTGACAACATTGTAACAGAGGCAACTGCTAGCAAATTTGAAATTTTGAAGTCCAGAACTTTTTCTTAGAACTAAATCGTGCTCCCAGCCCATAACAACTGAGTAAGTCCTTGAAGAAGTGGAGCCCAGAAAAGCTACTCGTTCATATTAAGTGAGACACAATCAAGCCTCTCTCTCGTATCCTGGGAGAAAAAGACAAGTGAACTTTTAAGTCAGTGGGTGTTGTAGAACATGGTGAGGTTGGGGGTAGAGAAATGGAAGAAAATATTCTTCCATTATTAGCCTTTGAGGGCCTCTGGTTCCATTGTTAGCCCAGGGCTCACCAGTATCTATTCAATCTCTTCTTCTTTTTTCTCATACTGTTTCTTTTCTTATCATGGAAATATATATTTGAAAATCACTGTTCAAACCATCTAGGGTTCTAATCAGTTATGTTTTAGGGAAAACAGAGATGAACACTGTTTTCCTAGATCTGGACTATGTCCTCATACTGGGGAAAAAAAAAGGAAAGACAATTAACAATAATTCACCTGTGAGACATTATTCCAAACTACCCATTAGAGGAGAGGGTTGAGGGGTGGAAAGGAAGAACAGTAAGTTGTCAAAACCTGTATAAAATAGAGTGTCCTAAAAGAAAAGGAAGAATTAATTTCCCCTATTAGCACAAGACATTACCCCCAGACACACACAGTCTTTCATAATTGTCAAAACGTCTCTCTCCTTCTTGTCACTGTGTCATGTGGGATGTGCTATATTGCTCAGTGACAGATGATAACTGTCTATTGCTAAAGTGCCACAGTATTGTGTGTCTACTTAGCAATGTTCAGAATTCAGACAAGCATCCCTGTCTCACAGGCTGGGGTGGTGGGGCAGCTCTAAAATATATATATTTTACTTATCGTTTTAAATAACCTTACTGTCATTTCTCAGTATTTTTACCCTACAGAACCTTCTCTTGTAACAAAGAAAAGTGATTAAGTGAGTTACTTTACTGTTTATCAGTTCATTTTGTATTTGTCATTTTAAGTCTTACTCATGGTTCTAAAAATGTCATAGCAACAAGCCCAAGATGGGAGAGGCATGGTTAACAGAGTAAGCCATTGTTAAAAAAAAAAAAAAAAAAAAAAAAAAAGAAAGAAAAAGAAAATGCTTTGTGGGTTTAAGTAAACTGTTATCAAAAATTAATCAGCAGTGTGATGTTGTAAGCAAAAACTGACCTTGTATATGGTTGTTATAGTAGTAATAGTAATAGCTAACTCTGATAAAGTGCCTGCTCTATACTAAGCACTTTACAATTGTTATCTCATTTGATTCTCATAACAACCCTTTGAGGTGTTGTTATTATTCTTGTTCAGTCATTTTTTCAGCCTTGTCTGACTCTTCATGCCCCCATTTGTGGTTTTCTTGACAAAAGTACAAGAATGGTTTGCTATTTTCTTCTCCAGCTCATTTTATAGAACTGAGGAAAAACAGGGTTATGTGACTTACCAAGATTTACATTGCAACTAAGTTTCTGAGGCCAGATTTAAATCCAGGTTTTCCTGACTCCAGGCCCAGTGCTTTATCCACTATTTGACTGTTCTTTGAGATAGGTACTACAATTAACTTAATTTTACAGATGAACTGAGGCAAACAAAGGTTAAATGACTTGTCTAAAGTCACCCAGGGAATAAATGTCTGTGGTTGGATTTGAACTCATATCTTCTCAACTCTAGGCTTAGTACTCTATCCAATTATCTGCCAACTATCCATCCACAGCTTCCAGGAATGGGTAAGAGATTGTTTCACTGTACTCTGCCCTTTTGCTAGACCTCATCTAGAGTATTATGTTCTATTCTGAGCATCAGGTAAACTGGAGAGCATTCAGAGAAAGGCAGCCATGCATTGACTAAAGGAAGTAGTCATGGGAACTTAGGGAAGAGAAGACTCAAGAGGAACACGAATTCTGCCATCAAGTATTAGAAAAACTTTCATGTAAAGCAGAAATTAGACTTTTTCTGTTTGACCCCAGAGATCAGAATCGATAACAATTGCAAAGAAATTAATGTTGGCTTGATGTCAAGAACAAAAGTACTGACAATGAGGATTCACCAAAAAGGACATGGGCTACATTGAAAGGTAACCGTTTCCCCATCCTTGAAGAACACAAGAAAGAGACAAGCAGAGCCCTTGTTAATTGTGTTATACTGGGGCTTCCTTTACTCTCTGTGTTGTAATAGGTGGTTGCTGAGAAGGTTCCAGGTCTTAAATTCACTGATTTCTTCCAGTGCATTAACAATCCATTGCACTCATATATTAACTTTTTACCTTCTCCCTAATGGTCACCTCCTCAGATTCTAGTTGTTTTTTTGTTTTTTTTTTTTTTTTTGCTACCTTAGAGAGTAATGTTAGGATGTTTTCATATACATGGTGTCCCAAAAAGTTTAGTGCAGTTTTTAATTTTTAAGAACTTAAATCTGTGCAAAGAGTTTTAGGACATCTTGTATATGAGATCTGTCTTTCTGTCATTGACTCCCTTGGGATTTATGACCAATTGTAGCTTCAGTGGGTCAAAGGGTATGAACAGTTTAAAATGTTAAATGGAAGAACATTTTTGTTAGGTATTAGAGCTATCTAGGACCACTAGCAAAAATAGATCAGGAAGATTGCAGATGCCCCAGATTCAGTGGAAGACCTTGATCTTTTAAAATTAAGGGCTCTGGAGGAGAAAGTGAAGCTTCTGAATTTGCATAGCCCACTTGTATATCATGGCATCCCCTCTCTGATGTCATAGTCCTCTTCAAGAATGAAGAACAACCTCCATGAGTAGAACTGTCTCACTGGGACCCAAGTAAAAATCAGTCAGTTGAGTAATAACTCTTTCTTTCTTTTTCTTTCTTTCTTTCCTCACTCCTTCCCTCCTTCCCTCCTTCCCTCCCTCCCTCCCTCCCTCCTTCCCTCCCTCCCCCCTTCCTTCCTTCCTTCCTTCCTTCCTTCCTTCCTTCCTTCCTTCCTTCCTTCCTTCCTTCCTTCCTTCCTTCCTTCCTTCCTTCCTTCCTTCCTTCCTTCCTTTCTCTCTCTTTGTTTCTCTCTCTGCGTTTCTCTTTTTTCTTTCCCTTTCTTCTATCCACATAGGTATGATACTCTTACCCAAGGGTATTCTGCCCAAAAGAAGGTAAAAAAAATTTTTTTGACATGTGGAGTTATGGGCTAGATTTAGGAGTAGAATTGAATAGTTTCCTAAAGGAATGCTTAAGGGTTGGTTTTCTCTAGTTCTAGATAAACTAATGGAGTCACCACTAAAAGCTCTTTCTTCCTCAATGGGACCATAACTGAGTGAGCTTGCCAAATGTCCTGTCCTCTCTGTGTCTGTATCTCATTGTACCTAATATATAGGCTAGCATTCTAGACTTCTGCATATATGCCAGGTTTAATATCCATGTCATTGGGTTTTTGGCCTGGAAGCTAGTACAGGTAATTTAAATATATTAATGAATGCTGTTAATTAGCATCATTATCATGATGCTGTGCTAATATACAGAAAAAAAAATGAGAGAGAGATGAATCAAGGGGACTCTGGTGACAATTCAGTGCTGTCTTCAGAAAATAGAGTGGAGGAAGGGGCTACTTTTCTCAAAAGGAATGCTTCCAACCTGAGAAGTTTTTGAGTATTGGTTTTGTCTTGGTGTAGGGTACTTAGATTTAGTCTCCCATGCCCATTACCTCAGGATTCCTTGATCCATGTTTCTACTCTGTCATGAACTGGATTTGGCTAAAATACTTCACTTTCTCACATGATCAATCAAACTTTTATTAAGCACTTATGTGGTTTTGGGGATACAAATTTACTTTTTTTTTTCCTGAGGCTGGGGTTAAGTGACTTGCCCAGAGTCACACAGCTAGGAAGTGTTAAGTGTCTAAGACCAGATTTGAACTCAGATGCTCCTGAATTCAAGGCTGGTGCTCTATCTAGTTGCCCTGGGGATACAAATTTAAAGGAGAAAATCCCTATTTAAAAGATGCTCATATTTTATTAAAGTAGATTTTAATTACATGTGCAAGTACATATGAAATAAATATAAAAGCAAAAAAATGCAAAATAAGTAAATATAATTTAGTTAGAGAAGGGAGAGCACTAGCATGTGGGGAATCAGAAAAGGTTTCAAGCAGAAGATGGTGCTTGAAAGAAGAGAAAAATCTGTAAAGTTAAGAGGAAGTACATTCCAAGTTCAAGGTCAGCCAGTGCAGAGATAGAAAATGAAGATGGAATGTTTTGAAAAAGAAGACCAATTTGGCTAGATCACAAAGTACATGAAAGGGAATAATATCCAATGATTCTTAAAAAAAATAGGATGAGACAAGATTGTGAAAGATTTTATTTTATTTTATTTAAATTTTTATTTTATTTATTTATTTTTAACATACAATTCTTTATGAATCACATTGAGAAAGAAAAATCAGAACAGAAGGAAAAAACCATGGGAGAGAAAAAAAAAACAGAAAAAAGAAGTGCACATAACATGCATTGATTTACATTCAGTCTCCTTAGATCTTTTTTTCTGAATGCTGATGGGATTTTCTGTCCAAAGTCTCTTAGGATTGCTTTGGATCACTGAACTGCTGAGAAGAACCAAGCTTTTCATAGTTGTCTATTACACATTCTTGTGTACAACGTATTCCTGGTTCTGCTTGTTTTGCTCAGCATCATTTCATGTAAATCTTTCCAGGCCTTTCTAAAATCAGCTTGTTCATCATTTTTATATAACAATAATATTCTATTAGCTTCATATGTCACAACTTCTGCCATTTCCCCAGTTGATGGGCATCTACTAATTTTCCAATTCTTTGCTACCACAGAAAGAGCTGCTACAAACATTTTTTATTAATAATTTTTTATTATATATATATTTTTATAATATTATCCCTTGTGTTCATTTTTCCAAATTATCCCCCCCTCCCTCTATTCCCTCCCCCTGATGACAGGCAATCCCATACATTTTACATGTGTTACAATATAACCTAGATGCAATACATGTGTGTAAATATCATTTTCTTGTTGCACAATAAGCATTAGATTCCGAAGGTACATGTAACCTGGGCAGACAGATATTAGTGCTAACAATTTACATTCATTTCCCAGTGTTTCTTCTCTGGGTGTAGCTACCTCTGTCCATCATTGATCAACTGGAAGTGAGTTGGATCTTCTTTATGTTGAAGATTTCCACTTCCATCAGAATACATCCTCATACAGTATTGTTGTTAAAGTGTATAGTGATCTTCTGGTTCTGCTCATTTCACTCAGCATCAGTTGATTTAAGTCTCTCCAGGCCTCTCTGTATTCCTCCTGCTTGTCATTTCTTACAGAGCAATAATATTCCATAACCTTCATATACCATAATTTACCCAACCATTCTCCAACTGATGGACATCCATTCATCTTCCAGTTTCTAGCCACTATGAAAAGGGCTGCCACAAACATTTTGGCACATACAGGTCTCTTTCCGCTTTTTAGTATTTCTTTGGGATATAAGCCCAGTAGTAGCACTGCTGGGTCAAAGGGTATGCACAGTTTGATAGCTTTTTGGGCATAATTCCAGATTGCTCTCCAGAATGGCTGGATTCTTTCGCAACTCCACCAGCAATGTATTAGTGTCCCAGTTTCCCCACATCCCCTCCAACATTCATCATTATTTGTTCCTGTCATCTTAGCCAATCTGACAGGTGTGTAGTGGTATCTCAGAGTTGTCTTAATTTGCATTTCTCTGATCAGTAGTGATTTGGAACACTCTTTCATGTGAGTGGATATAGTTTCAATTTCTTCCTCTGAGAATTGTCTATTCATATCCTTTGACCATTTATCAATTGGAGAATGGTTCGGTTTCTTATAAATAAGGATCAGTTCTCTATATATTTTGGAAATGAGACCTTTGTCAGAACCTTTGTTTTTAAAAATATTTTCCCAATTTGTTACTTCCCTTCTAATCTTGTTTGCATTAGTATTGTTTGTACAGAAACTTTTTAGTTTGATTTAATCAAAATCTTCTATTTTGTGATCAATAATGATCTCTAGTTCTCCTCTGGTCATAAATTCCTTCCTCCTCCACAAGTCTGAGAGGTAGACTATCCTCTGTTCCTCTAATCTATTTATTATCTCCCTCTTTATGCCTAAATCATGGACCCATTTTGATCTTATCTTGGTATATGGTGTTAAGTGTGGATCCATATCTAATTTCTGCCATATTAATTTCCAGTTTTCCCAACAGTTTTTTCCAAATAATGAATTTTTATCCCTAATGTTGGTATCTTTGGGTTTGTCAAAGATTAGATTGCTATAGATGTACCCTTTTTTGTCCTTTGTATCTAATCTGTTCCACTGATCTACCGGTCTATTTCGTAGCCAATACCAAATGGTTTTGGTGACTGCTGCTATATAATATAGCTTTAGATCAGGTACACTTAGACCACCTTCCTCTGACTTTTTTTTCATTAGTTCCCTTGAAATTCTCGACCTTTTATTCTTCCATATGAATTTTGTTGTTATTTTTTCTAGGTCATTGAAATAGTTTCTTGGGAGTCTGATTGGTATAGCACTAAATAAATGGATTAGTTTAGGGAGTATTGTCATCTTTATTATATTCGCTCGGCCTATCCACGAGCACTGAATGTCTTTCCAATTATTTAAATCTGATTTTATTTTTGTGGCAAGTGTTTTGTAGTTTTTCTCATATAATTCCTGACTTTTCTTTGGTAGATGGATTCCCAAATACTTTATACTCTCAACATTGGTTTGGAATGGAATTTCTCTTTGTATCTCTTGCTGTTTCATTTTGTTAGTGATATATAAAAATGCTGAGGATTTATGTGGATTTATTTTGTATCCTGCCACTTTGCTGAAATTTTGAATTATTTCTAGTAGCTTTTTAGCAGAGTCTTTGGGGTTCTCTAAGTATACCATCATGTCATCTGCAAAAAGTGATAGTTTGATTTCCTCATTTCCTACTCTAATTCCTTGAATCTCTTTCTCGGCTCTTATTGCCAAGGCTAGCGTTTCTAGTACTATATTGAATAGTAATGGTGATAGTGGGCAACCTTGTTTCACTCCTGATCTTACTGGGAAAGGTTGTAGTTTATTTCTATTGCATATTATGCTTACTGACGGTCTTAAATATATGCTCCTGATTATTCTAAGGAATAGTCCATTTATTCCTATACTCTCAAGAGTTTTTAGTAGGAATGGATGTTGGATTTTGTCAAATGCTTTTTCTGCATCTATTGAGATGATCATATGGTTCTTATTAATTTGATTATTAATATGGTCAATTATATTAATAGTTTTCCTATTATTAAACCAGCCCTGCATTCCTGGAATAAATCCTACTTGATCATAGTGTATTATCCTGGAGATGATTTTCTGAAGTCTTTTTGCTAATATCTTATTTAAGATTTTAGCATCAATATTCATTAAGGAGATTGGTCTATAATTTTCTTTCTCAGTTTTCGATCTACCTGGTTTAGGTATCAGTACCATGTCTGTGTCATAAAAGGAGTTTGGTAGGACTCCTTCATCCCCTATTTTTTCAAATAATTTATATAACATTGGGGCTAATTATTCTTTAAATGTTTGGTAGAATTCACATGTGAATCCATCTGGTCCTGGGGATTTTTTCCTGGGGAGTTGATTAATAGCTTGTTCTATTTCTTTTTCTGAAATGGGACTATTTAAGCAATTTATCTCCTCCTCTATTAATCTAGGGAGCCTATATTTTTGGAGGAAGTCATCCATTTCACTTAAGTTATCAAATTTATTGGCATTTCTCTAATTTCCTCTTCATTGGTGGAAAGATCCCCCTTTTCATTTGTAAGACTAACAATTTGATTTTCCTCTTTCTTTTTTCTGATCAAATTTACCAAAGGTTTATCTATTTTACTGGCTTTTTCATAAAACCAACTCTTGGTTTTATTTATTAATTCAATAGTTTTTTTTTACTTTCAATATTATTGATTTCTCCTTTTAATTTTTGTATTTCAAGTTTAATTTTTGGTTGGGGGTTTTTAATTTGGCCTTTTTCTAGCCTTTTATGTTGTAAGCCCAATTCGTTAATCTTCTCTTTCTCTATTTTCTTCAAATAAGCCTCTAAAGATATAAAATTTCCCCTTATTACTGCTTTAGCTGCATCCCAAAGATTTTGATATGATGTCTCATCATTGTCATTATCTTGGGTGAAATTATTAATTGTTTCTATAATTTGCTCTTTCACCCAGTCATTCTTTAAAATGAGATTATTCAGTTTCCAATTACTTTTTGCTCTATTTACCCCTAACTTTTTACTGAATGTAGCTTTTATTGCATTGTGATCTGAGAAGAAGGCATTTATTATTTCTGCCTTCCTACATTTAATTTTGAGATCTTTATGTCCTAATATATGGTCTATTTTTGTATAGGATCCATGAACTGCTGAGAAGAAAGTATATTCCTTTCTATTGCCATTCAGTTTTCTCCAAAGGTCTATCATACATAGTTTTTCTAATGTTCTATTTACTTTTTAAATTTCTTTCTTGTTTGTTTTGTGGTTTGATTTGTCTAAATCTGAGAGTGCAAGGTTGAGATCTCCCACTATTATAGTTTTACTGTCTATTTCTTCTTGCAATTCTCTTAACTTTTCCTTTAGAAAGTTAGATGCTATACCACTTGGTGCATATATGTTTAGTATTGATATGGCTTCATCATTTATGCTACCTTTCAGCAGGATATATTTTCCTTCCTTATCTTTTTTAACTAGATCTACTTCTGCTTTTGCTTGATCTGAGATAAGGATAGCTACCCCTGCTTTTTTGGCTTTACCTGAAGCATAATAGGCTCTGTTCCAACGTTTTACCTTTACTCTGTATGTATCTCCCTGCTTTAAGTGTGTTTCCTGCAGACAACATATTGTAGGGTTCTGATTTTTGATCCAATCTGCTATCCATCTCCGTTTGATGGGATCGTTCATCCCATTCACATTTACAGTTAAAATTACTAATTCTGTATTTCCTGCCATCATATTATCCCCAGATTATGCTTTTTCCCTTGACCCCCCTGAACCCCTTCCCCAATATTTAATTTACAGACCCCACTGGTGACGCGCAACCCTCCCTTTTTTTTAGTATCCCTCCCCCTCCCTCCGAGTCCCTTCACTTATTCTCCTTTTCCTTTTCCCTTTTCCTTTCCCCCCTTTTAATGAGGTGAGAGAGAATTCTCTGAAAAACAATTATGTTAATTATTTACTCTTTGAGCCTCTCCTGATGAGAGTAAGATTCACACAATGATTCTCCCCCTCACTAGATTCCCTCAGATATGGTGTATTTTCTATGCCTCTTCCTGGGATGTTGTTTCCCTCTTTTTATCATTCCTTCCCCTTTTTCTGAAACGACCTCCTTCCCTTTACTACACCCCCCTTTTTTCTTTTATATCAGTAAAATCAAATTATTCTTGAGTACTTTTTATATACCCACAACAGAGTTACAGTTCTCAAGGGTTCTGTGTATCTTTTTCTGTTTCTCTTCAGTCTTGTGGATGTAGATCAAATTTTTTAAGTCTGGTTTTTTTCTTAGAAACATATAGAATTCCTCTATTTCATTGAATGACCATCTTCTTCCATGGAAAAAGATGCTAAACTTAGCTGGGTAGTTCATTCTTGGTTGCAGTCCTTGATCTTTTGCCTTACGGAATATCAGGTTCCAGGCCCTTCTATCTTTTAATGTGGAGGCAGCCAGCTCTTCAGTGACCCTTATTGTGGCACCTTGGTATTTAAATTGTTTTTTTCTAGCTGCTTGCAGGATTTTCTCCTTTGTGTGGTAATTCTGCAGCTTAGCCACAATATTCCGTGGTGTTCTTTTTTTAGGGTCTATTTCAGAAGGAGTTCGATGAATTCTTTCCACATCTACTTTCCCTTCTGTTTCTATTATCCCTGGACAGTTTTCTTTGATAATTTCCTGTAAAATAGAATCTAGGCTCTTTTTTTGGTCATAGTTTTCTGGAAGTCCAATGATCCGCAGATTATCTCTCCTAGATCTATTTTCCAGGTCTATAGATTTTCCCAGTAAGTATTTGACGTTGTTCTCCAGCTTCTCATTTTTTTTTTTTTTTGTTTTGTTTGACTGATTTTTGGGTTCTCTGTGAATCATTCATTTCTATTTGTTCCATCCTGACTTTTAAGGAGTTATTTTCTTCTTTCACAGTTTTTAGTTCTTTTTGTAAATGCCCAATTTCGTTTTTAAATGAATTATTTTGTTCTATTGAATTTTTTTCCCATTTCCCTAATTTTTTTTTGAGAATTATTTTCTTTTTCCAATTCAGAAATTCTATTTTCTTGAGACTTTTTTATCTTTTCCAATTCAGAAATCCTACTTTCCTGTGATTTTTTAACCTTTTCTAATTCACAAATTTTGTTTCCCTGCATCTCCTGTGAATTCTTTATTTTTTCCAACTTCAATTTCAGGACGTTGTTATTCTCTATCATAGCTTCCCTTTCCTTTCCCCATTTTTCTTCAAACTCTCTTAGCTTTTTAATAGTCTCTTCTAGGAGAGAGATATGTGATGGGGGGCAGAAATCATTCCCCTTTAGGTTGTTATCTGCTGTCTCTCTGCTGTTAACTTCCTCGGGGTTGGATACCCGTTCTTTCTCTGTGTAGAAGGAATCTATAGTTTTTCTGGCTTTTTTGTTCATATTTTAAAAATCTTTTGGGGTCTGTCCCTGGGGTAGGAAATTATTTATTTACTTCTTTACCAGCTTCCTCCCAGATCGGATGGATGCAGCCGCTCTAGCGCCTGAGCTAAGATGGATCTTTGGGAGAGAGTTCCCCACCCCCTCCCTGGAAGTGCCTCAGAGGTGACTAGCACTGCTGTGCCCCAAGGGCACTGTGTTTTAGTGGCTTCCCTGAGGTTGAGATTGAACAGTAAATACGGCACAAAGCGTAGCCTATGCGTCCCGGTGGGGCGTGGATGTCTGCAGCAGGTGACATGAAAAGCCTCTGCACTCAAACTGGGAAGTGTCTGCCAGAAACCGTGGTCCCTAGTTCAAAGGTTCCGCTTCTCTGGGACTTCTGGAGCTGAGTTCCACTCCCTCCAGCTAAGCTAGGCAGTGTGTGTTGCCTTGGGCCGTATCCACCCACTTGTCAATCTCTTAACTATTCTCAGGTGGGAACTGAGGCCACACCCCCTGGTGCCGAGATCTGCTGAGTCACCCCCGGGGTCCTGGAAAATCTAATCTATCTGAATTTTTAAAGTATTTTAGCTTTCTCTTCTGAACTGCTATATTATAAGCAGAGAAGAGCTAATAGCCTGTGCCAGATTCCTTTATCTCAGTGGCTTCTCTGATCCCAGAGCCCTTCCCAGCTCGATCGGCGCAGTATGCTAGCACCCAGCCGTCTGTGCTGGCCTCTCTTCTTCCTCCCCTGGGAACTGACCTTTTCTGTTGAAACTCCAGATTCTCTTCAGCTGGTAAGTCATGCTTCCAGTCCTTGTAGTATCTATCAGTCCAGGGCTATTTCTGAGGCTGATTTATCTAATTGGTTGTGAGGGAGTGAGGACGTTCACAGAGTCGTGTGTTTCTTCTCCGCCATCTTGGCTCCGCCTTCTGCTACAAACATTTTTGCAAGTGTAGGTCTTTTTCCCTCCTTTGTCATTTCCTTATGATACAGACCCTGTAATGGCACTGCTGGGTCAAAGGTTATGCACAATTTTATAGCTTTTGGACATAATTCCAAATTGCTCTCCAGAATGTAAAAGATTTTAAAGATAAAGAGAGCAATTAATATTTCATCATAGAGACAATAGGGAATGCCTGGAGTTTATTTAGTAAGTAAATGGCATTCTTTTATCTGAGTTTAAAAAAAAATCATTCCAGCAACAATGTGTAAGATGGATTGTGAGGAGAAGAAGCTTGAGGAAAAGAAACTGATAAAGAGACAATTGCAATTCTAGATGAGAGGTGTAGAGGTGGATAAAGGATTGGTAAAATGCAAAAGAAGTTGTAGAAGTAGAGATGCCAACTGGGATTATCTGTATGAAGGCAAAATTAGCCATAATTTCGCAATTGATTGTTGATATGTCCACAGTGAGGCATCTAAGGTACACCAAAGTTGTAAACCTTGGTGATTAGAAGGATAATAGTGTCTTTGCCAGACATAAAAAAAACTTGGAAGATAAGGAATTTGGGGTAAAAATAATTATTTCAATTTTGGACATCCAGTTTGAAATGTCCAGTATACTAAAGCTCAGGACAGAGTAGAGTTGAACATATAGATCTGGAATTGTCTCCCTAAAAAGGAGTATTAAACCAATTGGCACTGATGAACTTGCTGAGAAAGTATAAACAGAGAATAAGAGGACCTAGGAGAAGAACTTTGAAAAATTCCAAGAGTTAATATGGAAGATGAGCCATAAAGGTAATAAAAAGGAGGAGAACCAGAAAAATATTGTTATAAAAATTCAGTGAGGAGAGAGTATCAGAGAATGGAAGATAGTTAATAATGTAAGAGTGAAAGCTGAGAAAAGACTGTAAGATCTGAGAATTATGTGTTTATTGATTACTTCAGAGACAGTAGTATCAGTTGAGTAGTGAAATTGGAAACCCGATTACAAAGAATTGAGGGATGAGTGAGAAAAGTGAAAGAAGCAAGTATAGATGGGAAGAGAGGAACAACAAGAAGAAGACAGAGAAGACAGAAAAGAAAGAGGAGGAGGAAGAGGAGGAGCAGGAGGAGGAGGAAGAGGAAGAAGAGGAGAAACACAAGACCATATGTGATCTCCCTCATATACCATGACATAGAGTTAAGGATTCATTGCTTTAATCTCACTTCACTTCTGTTAAAGCCAAAGGTATAGCCCATCTCACTCAGTGCCCTTGCAAAGTTGGCATTTTTATGGAATGATCACACATATGCCTGGGCTAGTCTTTGAAATTAGTTACAAGATAGAAAAATATCCAGGGTATGTATATGTAAAATTGATTTATCCCTACTGGAGATTACTAAGTGCAGTTGGAATGGGGAAGACTCACACTGACCCAGAGACAAGTACTGAATCTAGTGCATGACCTTGCATTCCTATTATATTTGTATATTAAATTAAAGAAAGTTAAGGCTATAGAGCAATTATTTAAGGTACTTTTCAGTTCCTCTGAGATTCACATTATCTACTAGATGATTAAGTGGTACTTGATCAGAGGAATAATAGTAATAAAAATAGTAGTGGTAATAGTAATAATATTAGGAGTAATAGCATCAACAATAGTAGTAATATCATAATTTAACATTTTTATATCATTTAATGTTTATAAAGCACTTTACAAATATTACCTTTTTTTTGATTTTGATAACAACTCTGAAATAAAGAAGCTGTTATCACTCCCATTTTCCAGATGAGGAAACTGAGACAGGAAGAGGTTAAGTGATTTGCTAAGGGTCACATAAGTAGAAAGTGCCCAAGGCTGAATGTTAACTCAGGTCTTGCTAACTCCCAGTAAAGCATTCTATTCACTGTGCTACATGGATATAAAACTTTAACTTGCCAGGATAAATAATAGAAATATATATATGTAAATTTATATACATTTATATGTATACAAACATGTATGTATGTATACATATAAATATTTGTATTTAGATTCTAGTGAAATTGGTAGTAAATTAATACCAGAGCTTGTGTGTGTTTGTGTGTGTGTGTGTGTGTGTGTGTGTGTGTGTGTATGCATGAGGCAGTTAAATGGCACAGTAGAGTTGAACACTGGACCTGGAATCAAGAAGGTCAGATACAGTCTCAAATACTCCAAACACTATAACTCTGGGCAAGCCATTTATCTTCTATCTGCTTCAATTTACTCAGCTATAAAATGGAGATAATAACAGCACCAAAATCACATGGGTAACCTAAACTTGGCACATTGCCTAACTTTCGGTAGGTATTTAATAAATGATTGTTTTTGTTCACTTATTTTCAGTTGTATCTGGTTCTTTATGAACTCATTTGGGATTTTCTTGGCAAAGATGTAGTCTTTATTCTTAGATGATTTGCTATTTCCTTCTCCAGTTCATTTCACAGATAGAGGAATTGAGGCAAACCAGGTTAAGTGACTTCCCCAGGGTCACACAGCTAGTAAGTGTCTGAAGCTGGATTTGAATTCGGGTTGATGAGTCTTCTCAACTCCAGACCTGATACTCTATCCACTGTACTACCGGAGAAAGGTTTTAGGGAGCACATCACTCTGTTTCCTAGCTTTTGGGGTTTCACCCATTGAGGACCATTCAAAGTGACTGATGCATCAAGATTTTTAAAGGAGCTATTTTGATTTTCTGTGAGCATTTACATTCATTTAACAACAAAATATCCCTTTCTTTCAACTTATCCATATCAGAACTCTCATCACACTGCATATATTATAGTCAACATTCAGTAGGGGATTTGAGCACCTTTTGTGTGCAGAATCCTGTGTGAGATATTGTGGGGAATTAAGAATAAAGGGACAGGAATGATGTTTACAGCTGGAGAGTTTACAATATAAGGTAGTCACTGAGTAGTAAAAATAGCAGGAGTCTCCTATTCCAGAGTCTTCCTCTCATCCTTCTCTTGATCATTGCAATCACTTCCCACCCATATATAACAGTCCTACATTTTTCTACTGAATCTTTCTTTCCTCTCCCTATTTTCAGCACAGGTGGTCCTTTTTTCCTGCTTCTTTTCTATAATAAGTGAGGGCTTAAGGTGTCTATGGGCAGTCAGGTCTTCTGCCTCCTTCCCCAAATCCTCTCAAACATGCAGGAGTCCCAGCATTCTGTCTTCCTATCTCTAGTCTCTTTTCTGCCCTCCTCTCAGCCTTCCCTTACCTCCTCTCCCCCATTGATAACATGAAGATCCAAAACCACCCCCACCCTGGGTGGAACCAGGAGGTAAGAAACTCCTGGAGTTCTGAAGGACCAGAACTAAGAAACCTCTTGCTGCCTTTAGGAAATCCCTCTAAGCCCCAAGCTACAGAGACCATTATTAATGTACTCTTTCCCAGGGACTAACAGCTCAGTTAACTTTAACGGTAACACATTGATCTTGTCATTAGCCAACTTACTGTCAGCCTTAGGGAACTAAGGAAACTAAGCCAGCACTGAGGCCCTGGAGAGGACTGGACTATACCTCCCTTGGGGACAGTCTTGGTGGTTGTACCCTTGCAAACTGTCTTCGAAGGAAACAAAGGACCTCTGTCAATGTCAACAAGTGAGATGTTGACCCAGGGGCTCTGCCTCCAAACCAAAATGACTTTAATGCAACCCAATAGCTTGTATTAATTAAGGGAAAATGAAACAATGGGTTTATCACACTTTTCATTAACTCCAGGACAGCAGAGGAAAGGTATCTGGGAGGCTGGCAGGGACAGAGATGGAATGAGCTGCTGTCCACATTCCTGTGTTTAATTAACGAGGGGGAGCCCAGAATTTGCCTATTACAAGCAGGTTTTCCAAGGACAGACAAAGGGAAGGGGAGGGAGGAAAGAGGGCTAGGGGAGAGGCATAGAAGGGAGAGCAAGAGCTTCTGGAGAGATGAGGAAACAGACAAAGGGGATAATTGTGGGGATTTAAAAGAAATACAAGTATTCCTTTAATCAATAAGTATTTATTAAGTACTTGCTTTAGACCCAGGGATAAGCCACATTTCCTGCCCTTCTATGTTACAACCAGTTGATGGCATAATAGAATGATATAGCAGGAAGAGAACTTAGAGATTTTAGATCTTGACCCCTCATTTTGCAGATAATTAAGTTGAGTGACTTGCTTAAGACTACATAAGTTGGGGGAGGGATGCTAGAATTTGAATCTAGTTTCTCTTATTTGAGATTTCAAGACCTTTCCATTATACCACTTAAAATTAGATGAGATTAATATCCATGGGGCAATAGTGAGCAATACAAGATAGAATATAATTGGGCTGGACTGTTCAATGCAAGATAGAATATAATTGGGCTGGACTGTTCAATGCAGCTTGTTAAGGGTCCTATGAGTACTTCTACCTGTAGGTGCAGAGAGGGAGCTATCATACAGGGAAGGAATAGTGAAATTTCCTTTTCTGCCAACCTACAACCTTTCAAGGGGCTAGTGAAATGGAAGGAAGAAGACAGCCACCTCCCCATCACCCAAACTGGGACCAGTAGTGAGACTTCTGGTATATCTAAATCCTATCCCTCTTATCCCTCCATATTCTTGCCATGGCTAAATAAATCAACAAAAAATGCTCATATTCAGCCCTCTTCCTTCTACATGCACATATTATGCCCATGTGCTATAATTGTTGTTGTTGTTGTCATTGAGTTGTTTTCAATTGTGTCTAGTTCTTCATTTATTAAGGGTTTTCTTGGCAAAGGTAATGAAGTGGTTTGTCATTTCCTTCTCTGACCTGTTTTACAGTTAAAGAAACTGAGGCAAAGGGAGGGTTAGGTGATGTTTACAGTGTCACAAATCTAGCAAGTATTTGGGGTCAGATTTGAACTATTAAAGATGAGTATCCCAAGCTCAGGCTCTAGCCATTGTGCCATCTTGCTGCCCACATATGCCATGTATATTGATACTTGAAAGCTGAAATAAAATATTTTATTTTCAGTATTTTCAGGATAAATCTCAACTACCACTCTGTCCTGAAAATCTATCCATGATCATCTCACATTGCCTCAAAAGGCATGTTCTAAAGTCAAATCTTCTTCCCAGTCCTTTCCTTTTCCTTATAAGAGGTAATTAGGTGGTGAAATAGAGCACTAAATCTGGAGTCAAGAAGGCTTGAATTCAAATTCAGCCCCATTCCTCATTGTATAAACCTTATGTCACTTAACTGTTGTCTGACTCAATTTCCTTAAAATGTGTATTGGGAATAATATATATCACTTACCTCACTAGATTGTTGTGAAGTTCAAATGAAGTGATATTTGTAGAGTTTAGTACTGTGCTTTAGCATAAGTGCTTAGTAAATGCATATTCCCACCTTTCTTCCTCATCTTCTTATATTTTCACCTTACTCTTCCTAATTCCCCTCTCCTTGCCCTCCCCCAAAATTTCTCTGCATATGCTACTTGAATCTTGATCTCTCCTTTTCTCTGTTCCTCTTTCCCTGCATCTTTCTCTTAGTTATACTCCCCAAGGCATGTTCTGCTATGAGTTATATGCTGACAGTATTGATGACAGAAGCTATGACTGGTGCTGACATTTAACCTTAAAAGCATATTCCACATACTGAACCTCACTGTGGCATGGCATATTCATAGGGATAAAGAAAAAAATATTTTTGAGATCATCCTTACTCTTCAAATCATAGGATAGATAGGATTTCTAATTGGAAGAGACCTTAGGGGTCATCTAGGATGAGGAAAATAAGACTCAGAGGGAGGAAAGGCCTTTCAAAAAAAGGAAGTAGATAGATTTTGATTCAATATAAAGGCTATTGTAATAGTTAGGTCTGGCCAACAGTAAGATGGGTTCCTTCATTAAGTTGTATACCCTCAGTCCAAGGGAATATAAATTCCTTGAAGGCAGGTACTGGATCATTCTTTTGGCTTTGCATCTCTAGTATCTATTATTGCTTGACACATAATAGGTCTTAATAAATGTGTTGTTGGGTGTGTTGAATTGCAGTGATTTGAATTTTCACTGGCTGTAATCAAGAACTAAACACCTGATAGGGATGTGGTAGAAGAAATGCCCCACATATGTAGGACACTGGACTAAATAACAATGCCTAGTACTGTGACTTGCACATAGGAGGTTTTTAATAAATGCTTAGTAAATTGAATCAATTTGTTTCTTTTGCTATGATCTTAGGATCCAAAGGGAAAGAGATTTTTTTTTAATTTGGAGAATGGCATTTGTCATTATATTGTTTTCTATTTTTTATGGTGAAAGAAGTGTGTTCAAAGGTTCTACCTCTGAGTCTACCTTTGTGATTTGGGGTTCTAAGTCTTAGTGTTCTTATTTAAATAAATCTTTATTTAAATAAAGAAGATTGGAGTAGATAGTCCCTTCCCATCTCTACATCCATTATCCAGTAAAATATTCCTCTCTTCCTTTTACTTTCCCTTCCCTTCTTTTTTTTCCTTTCCCTTTCTTTCTTTTCCCTCCCCTCCTTTTCTCTTCCCCTCTATTCCTTTCCTTTCCCTTTTCTTTTTTTCCTTTCCTTTCTCTTCCATCTCCTTCCCTTCCCTTTCTTCTTTTTCTTGAACCTTGGTCATTTTATTGAGTTGTGTTCAGTCATATCTGACTCTCTGTGACCCCATTTTGGGTTTTCTTGGCAATGATCCTGGAGTGGCTTATCATTTCCTTCTCCAACTCATTTTATAGATGAGGAAACTGAGGCAATCGGGGTTAATTGATTTGCCCAGAGTCACATGCCTATTGTCATTTGAACTCAGAAAGAAAAGTCATCTTGACTCCACTGTGTCACCTAGCTTCCCAAATGTTGGTCAGAAAAAAAGGAAAATGGGTTAGTTCAATGACAATAATAAAAAGTGATGATGTTTACTAATAAGGTTAAACATCCAAGCAAGCTCCCCATTCTACCTGAGGCTCTCTGATGTACTGAGAGTGAGCCTGGATCTATAGAATCCAGTATAGCTAGCTGGATGGATCTCAACATTTATTCTAAAAAACTCCGAAAAAAAATGATGCATTGAATTTAGAATTAACAAAGCTGGGTCCCAAAACATAAACATATTGAATTTATTAGGTAATAAGACTGCAGTCCCACTTAAGTCTATGATTCAGTGAATTTCCCACATGTGTATTTTTGTTCACTTTACTCTTCTGTGTCATTTTTTAACCTTTAAATTTAACTTTTTCCCTTGCTAAAGAAAAAACACTAGAAAACACTTTCATTATCTGGGACATAATGGTGTTAGAAGATGGAACATTAAGCTGATGATAATCCCAGAAGTAGAGAGAGGTAACCAAGATTCTAATGTGGTAGATAACCTAGATTTAAGGATCCAAATTGGTTCAGAAATATAGGAATATCCAAATACTTCAAAATAGGGCTTAGTATGTAATGCCAGAGAAACTGAGGCAAGATAGAGATTAGAGAACAATTTAGTATTTTATTCGAAAGGGAAAGATTTACTGGGACCAAATGGATCCATGCTTTGAACCCAGGGCTGAATGAGACTATCATCTCCAAGAATCCATCAGCGAATGTTGGATACAAGATTCTTGTATAGGGTAACAAAAATGATGACATAATGGGGACGGTACCTGGGATGACTTGTAATGGAGGGAAGTACTGGAGAGGCTCCTGATATTCTAATCATGTCTAAGATGATTAAAGACCTTTATTCCATCAAAAATTAAGAGGGAATGATTTAAGCCTAAGGTCTAAGATATAAGACCTTTATCCTAACATTAAGAGGGAATGGTTATAACCTGAAGCAGAGTAACTGAATAGGACAATTAGGGAAACTTTAACATTAAAAGAGAATTGTGGCACAACAAGTAGTTAAAGATAAAGAAAAACAATGAAAGAGAAAAGCCCTATAGCTGAGAACTGAGCTTCCCATGGACTGGCACCATGGAGTGAAGGTAGTGCCTTGGGAAGCTGTAACTATTCACTGGAGATCAGCTCCAGCACTTTTTCATTATTCAAAGGCACTGGCCTTGGAATATCTTTTAGGAACCTTTTGACAACAACCATTCCACAAGTGGATTTCATCCCCAGTCCTCACTTTATGGTATTCCAGGAAAGCTATAGAGAAAATAGACTCAAGGAAAGAAAAAGCCAATAAATTTCATTAATTATAAGATTTCAAACCTGATTCAAAGAAGATTTCTTATAATAAGCGAGTATTAAAGAGTTTTTGAGGAAGGATATGTAACTTTCTGGATTAGCAATTGCTAGCAGCAAACCAAAAGAATAGAATAGGTGGGGGAAAGCCCTTTCCCTTTCTTTGCCTTCCCTTCTTTTCCTTCTACTGCCTATGTTATCAGAATATTATGAAGATTAGATAAAATGGTGTGTGTGTGAAATGCTTTCAAACCATAAAGACCAACATAAATGTAAACTATTTTTGGTTATTCACTAGCCAGAGGGAGAGAGAATAGAGGGTAAAGCAATTGGAAATGTGACTGAAAGCCTTACAGGTCAAGAGAAACACTTAATTAAAAAAACAACTGTGAAAGGATAGGGAAGAGTTCAAGATGGGACTAAGGGTTCCAGCCACAAAAGAAGAAGTTAGCAAGCAATTTTTTCTAAGGGACATTGATCAGAGCTAAGTCTGGCTTCCCCTTGCCAAGTAACTGAGCAGAGGCTACTAGGGCAGTGGGAGTTAAGGATCTTCTTTTACTGGGAAGAAGGAAATAAACATTTATTTCTCACCTAGTATGAGCCAACCATTTGGCATGCTTTATAAATAGTATCTCAGTACCTTGCCTGGAATGTTATTATTATCTCTTTTTTACAGTTGAAGAAGCTGAGGCAGATAGAGATTAAATACCAAGCCTCGTGCCACAGAGCTAGTAAACAAAGATTAGATTTGAATTCAGATCTTCTTAACTTGTTCCACCCTAGTTGCAGAAAAGAAACAATCAGAAATTGCCTCTCCCCAACAAAAATCAAGAGCCATTTTTTTTGGATGAGACAAAGGAAACCTTTGGGGAGCTTATAACTAAATGACACTGGCCCCAAGTCAATAAATAGAATTTTTCAAAGCACCTACTCCATAATGAATCCTGCATGAACATGGGGAAGATATAGCCAAAAAGTGCAGGGGGAAAAAAAACTAGGGAAAAATATAGTTATTATCCTTATTGAACTTTCAATAGAGTGGTAGCATAAAATCATATGATTAAATTAATGTATTTAAGAATGTTAGGGTATGAATTAATTGCAAATCAATACTTAGCAAATGTTCTTTTTTATTCTGTTTTTAGATGAATGGATAAATGCAAATAGTCATATAAATAAAGATTAATGTATAATATCTATAATTTATATAGTATTTTATAAACTTTAAAGCACTATATAAATGACAAATATTATTTGATCTTTCCAACAACTCCAGGAAGTAGATGTAGTTAATTATTCCCATTTTACAAATAAAGAAACTTAGTTGAAAGAAGTTATGTGACTTCTCCAGGTAACATGCAGGTAACAGCTTATCTAAAATTTAAATTTATCAGGAGTCAGGAAGAGTCCAAGTGCACTTTGCCCCCTAGCTGCCTCAGTAGCTGCTTGCACTGTATAATCCATTAGAATGATTCTGTTCTTTAATATTAAAGGATTATAATTAAAGAGAATGGTAAACACTGTGTATGTACATCTGAATTGGTCATTTTGTTCTTAATCTGTGTAATCAGATTGTTTAAATCATCTCCTCAAATACTAATACTAAATCTGTACCTGTAAAGAAGATGCTAAACAACAATTTCAAAGGACTCAGGATGAAAAATGTTTTCTACCTTCAGAGAGAGAACTAATGAACAACTCTGTGTACTGATTAAAGCATAAGATTTTTTTCTCACTTTCTTTATTTCTTTTGCTTATTTTTTTTTTTTAGGCAACATGGATAATATGAAAAATTGGATATTGGGTACTGTATTGTTGCCCTCTAAATGGGTGGAAGAGAGGCTGGAAATAGGGAGAGAAATTGGAACTGACAATTTTAAAAATAAATGTTACATTAAAAAATAGTAATAAAGGGGGTGCTAAACACTAAGGAATATCCTACAACACTATTTGCTTTCTGTAGCAAATAGGTGGAGATGTTGAAGAAATTTTAAATTTTAAGAAATGGTGCAAATGTCAGAAATAAATTTTATGTCATCAACATAAAGGTTCTGGGACAAGATACAAATATCAGAAAAATAAATGATTTTAAAACAACAATGAGAGATTATATAAACTATTTGCAAAAACTTGGAACAAAGGAGTCATCAGTGTAGAGTGAGATATAATTTGAAAATGTTTCAAAATTATTTTTGAGATGTCATGTATTGGATGAAAAAAGGGGAGAAAAGGGCATTATGGATATTATCTTATCTCAGTTAGATATTATCTCTTTTGAAGCAAGTTGATTGCATAATGGATAGAATGCTGAATCCTAGAGTCAGACCTGAATCCAAATCCAACCTTAGACTTAACTGAATATGTGATCTTGAACAAATCATATAATGTCTATCTGTTTCAGGTTAAAATAAAATGGGGATAATAATAGCATTTGCTTCACAAAGTTGATATGAACAAATGAGATTATATTTGTAAAGCACTTAGCATTGTGTTCTGCATATAGTATGTGTTATATATAGTAGGTGCTTCCAAAATGGACCCTTGACTCACACCCTCTAAAGAATCTTGTCAATGGGAAAGGGAGCAGAAAAGAACAAGTCACTGAAGGAGTCAGAAGCCCAATTTGCCAGAACTCTGTGCTACTGGATAATTAGCAAGATGGCTAGCAATGGACTAGAGGAGTTGGTGAAGGGGCCTTGATAGTCACGGGGAGGTAGCTGTAGCTAATAAATGAGATAATATATTTAAAGTATTTGGCAAACCCTAAAATATTATATAAATGCTATCATCATCATCATTATTTATGACAATAGTCAATAAGAAGTTATTCTTGGTGAGAAAGATAGCAACCTGCATAAACTGGTCTTTGAGCCAAGTTTTTTTCTGGTGGATTTTATATGAAATGGAAGAAAGTAGAGATACAAACCGGAACTATTACATCAAACTATTAACATTCCTCTTACATGGAGGGAAAAGGGCCTGAGCTAGAGGATGTCCAAAAGATAAAGCATCTTTTTTGACTTTTAAGGCAAAAAGTAGCCTGGAAAAAAATTAAGAAAGAATTTGGAAAAACATTGGAGCAGCTAGGTGGACAGAACACTGGCACTAGAGTCAAGAGAACCTGAATTCCATGGAGGCCTCAGACACTTAATAGCAGTGTAGCTGGGCCCACCATTTAACAGCCAAGGCTGAATGATCCCATTCTTTCTCATTTTTGTTCATAAGAAGGGAGTGTATTATACAAAAGAAAAGCTCTTAATCTGCCATCAAAGGCCCTGTGTTCCAATTCTGCCTCTGATATTGTAATGTGAAAGGATAAACTTAGATGTCCTCTAAAATCCCTTTCAGCTCTTTAAATGCATTCTGGACATTATTTTATATGAATTTGTTATCTCCCTTCTTACAATATAAACTCCTTTCCAAGTAGGGATTGTTTCATTCTTTGTAATTGTATGTACTATGCTCGGACATAAATGCTTACTGACATGAAAGAAATGCTTAATAATATGCTTGTTGCTTGATTGATTCTATAATGATTAGTCAGAGGTGGCTATCAAAAGGAAGAATTCCTCATTTGTTAGGATGGGGGGTGAAATGATCTCCAAAGGCCCTTCAAACTGGAACATTCTGTGATCCTAGGGCAAACGAAAAGGAAAGAAGAGCTGGATCCAAGAGATATTATGTGTAAATAGTTGGCAGGACTTTGTGATGTTTCAGATTGAAAAGAAAGTGGCAGAAGAATCTATTTCATTCCATCTTTGCCTTCAACTTGCTCTATTATAGCCTCATTGTGATAAACCTCAGTAGCCCTCTCTCTTCATCTTCCCCAAACCTTACAAGAAAGGTTTGACAGCAACAAGTGACCCTAAAGGCTTAGTATTAGATATTTGCTTGGCTCGAATTCCAACTCTCCAAGGGCAGGGATTATGGCTTGGGTTCTTTTGTATTCCACAGAGGACTGTGCCTCATCTTTCATGTAATAAGCTCTTGGATGTCTGAGGAGGGGAGGGGAAAGAGGAGGAGATCAGGCACCTAAAAGGATATCTTCTCACTTGTGCAAGAATGTCTTTGTATGTCTACTGGCAAGACAAAGCTACGCTCTCGTATTATGACTCCTTGGGCACTGTCAGTTCTTGGAGTGATGCCATCCTAGGAGAAGCAGATTGGCAAAAGAAAGTGGTACTGCAATGCTCACAGGCCCAGGGCACTCCCTTACCTGATGCCAAGTGTGCAGCTTGCCTCCAAGCTGGCCCAGACAGAGTCATGCCCTGGTGCGACCTCCCCTTGTCTTCTGATGGATGGCCTTTCATCTGTCACACAGACACCCTCTGAAAGTCCCCATTTGTATCCTTGTAGATGCTAATCTCCTTAATGTACTGAGTTGAGCTTATCTCCCTCAGAGGCCTCTGGTTATTTATGTATTTCTGTCACTGACTCATTGAATCTATTTTCTTTTGCTTCCAATCATCTTTTATTGAGATAACTGAGAGGATAGAGCAGGTCCATAATGACCCTGGTTTATTGGCTCATTATAAGACACCTCTCTAACAAAGCATAATTGTTGGACAGACTGGCAGAGGAGGCAGAAGGCTATGTGTTTCTGCCAGAAAGTATATGAGGAGTGGGGGGTGGGTTAGAGTATTTTCTCTCTAAGCACAGGGGCTCTTAACCCAGGGTATCTGAATATATTTTAAGGAATCCATGAACTTGAATGGGAAAAAAATTCATTTTTATTTTTACTTACTTCTAACTAAAATGTATCCTTTTCTCCCATTATTATTATTATAGACATTATTATTCTGATAAGGGATCTATAGATTTCACCAGATTGCCAAAGAAGACCATGGTCCAAAAATGGCTGAGATGCCTTATTCTAGTGTAAGCCCACAATTCATGTCCAAAGACTCCCAGCCCTTATTTGCCACCTCTCTCCTCTTTTTTTTTTCTTCCCTCAACATTTTTCTCTAAGTCTCACTTCTTTCTCTCTTGATTTCCTTCTCCCCGCTCCTTTTTTTTTTTTCTATTACCTCCCTCCTTTCCTCCCATCTTCAGTTCCTAGTCAGCCGCTCTGAATTCCTGGCAGCCAGTAAAAGGGTGGAAAAAAAAAATTGTTCCCTTTTCCTCCGTTCCTCTGCAGCATGAAATCAGCATTTTATATTTAACAAGAATTGGTAAGGGCAAGAGGAACTTGATTAAGCCCAGCAGCTTCCTATCTTTTCAGACATTTAGCAGCCTGGATCTTTTCTTCCATTCAAATATTTCATAAAGGTTTGGCATAGTTTAAAAATAGAATATAGAACTCTTTCTCTGAATCATGATGGTTGTGAGTTTAGACATTCCATACCCATTTCACAGGTCATAAACCTGAGTTAAGAAAAAAGCTAATGGCTTTGTTTTGGTGTTGTTGTTGTTGTTTTTAATATCAGATTTAAATGAAAAAGCAGGAAGCAGCCCTTAGGATTCTTGACTCCTGGAATATCCCCTAAAATCTAAAAATATCCCATGACCTTTAGTACAGATTTAGACTGAAAAATGCACTGGAATGAATTCCAGACAATCAGGCTTCTAAGTGAGAGCTCTGCCACTAATGAGCTGTGGGACTCTACTCAAATCATTTAACCTTCCTTAGCCTGTTTCCTCATCTATGTAAATGAGTTATAGCCAGGATGCCCCTTTTTCTCTGATAGACAAACTGGGGTTCAGACTTGAAGGTTCCTCCTAAAAGTTATCTAAATGGATCACGTTAGCCCCTCCTCAAAGAATCTGGGCTGCTGCTTCACTTCTAGGTCTAATTTCAGTATTTCTGATTTCTTTACAAGGAACCAAACTAACCATACCTTGGAACAAATAGCAAAGTTACTACATTTAACATAGAAAGAACAAGTACCAGAGTGCAAAGACAGTCTGAACTTGACTCTCTGGTATCTCCACTTTCCCTGGAAACCTATATCTTGGGTCCTCAATTAGAGTCCTATTCAGGGAGCAGGTAACAATCCCTTCCTCTTCTTCTCCAGCCAAGTGAGAAAAAAATCCAGACTGCTAGAGAGTCAGTCCCACCTAACACACAGCCCTTGACTCACTGTGCTAGGAAAAGGCAAGGTTTAGGTCTGCTATTGCATATCAGAACTTTTTGCCTTTTTACTCTTCAGGGTCAGTTTCTTTAGTTACTGGCTCGAACTAGGAGCTGTCCAGCTTGATTTGAAATTCTATAACTCCTAGTACTCTGCTCTGCTATGGGAAGGATACAGCTTGGCAGAGTAGAGAGAATAGTGAATTTGGAATCAGGAAAAACTAGGAAAAACAAAAAGTTAAATTTTCAGAACTCTAAACAACTATAATCCTGTGACTTTATAAGTACAAGGCAACATGGAATAATGATGGAGTGCCTGACTTGTCATCAAGAAGACCTGGGTCAGGTATATGATCCTGACCAAGAGAATGAACTTTTATGTGCCTGTTTCCTTATATACAAAATGGATTCATTGATCTCTAAAATTCCTTTTAAAACTTAGCACAGAGTATTCACTTAATAAAAACTTCTTGATTAGTCTTAAATTGACTTTCAGCTAAAAATCCACGAACATATGATGCAGTGTTTCCCTATTAGTGCCTTGAAAGGTTCTGCCCCTAGCATAGTCCTGAACCACTTCCTCTTGGTCAGGGAACTTCACAATTATCTACTAGTTTCTGTTCTATTACTGTCACTCTATCCTGCCTTTAGTGGCTCTCAGGAAAGTGTGTAACAACTTTTACAATGAGATAACTAAAATCAATATTACCTCTTAGCTATCTCACACATTTCCACTTGTGCAAATTTCTGCTAAATTCCTGTTTTAACCCACTGTCCCCACCTTTTCTTCTAGCCAAATTAAGGCAGTTGCATTCCATTCAGTTCCTTCCTTATCTCAGGGTATATGTTTCCCAAGTAAATTAGCATTGTAGCTTTTTAAAGCTGGGGAAAAACACCCTAACCCTCTTCCCCTGGCTGTTTCAGGTTCCTTCATTGCCTATAATTAGAAATTAGCTATAGAAATTACCCTTCAAAAAAGGAAGTGAAAAACTGAAATAGGAGGGGCATAGTTGGAAGATACTGCTTTCAGCCTATTAAAAAGGAAAAATCCAAGGCCCCCATTACAAAGGGGATGCACTAAGTGATTTCTAAAGTCCCTTCAAGCTCTGACCTTCAACAGTTTTGTGATTATAGAGCTATAGAGTTCTCTAAGTGATGAATCCTCCATAAAATTCACCAAACACTTGCTAAATGCCCACTAGTACAAGGGACTACTCTGGTCTCTGGGGATACAGAGAAAAACAAAATGTCTCTGCCTTCAAAGAGTTTGTATTCTACACAATAAATCCTATTGACTGGCAAAGAAACAAAGAGGTTCTCCAGAACAGGAAGGGAAGATTCTCAACTACTCCTACAGAATTTTCCAGTTCTCCTTTTGTCACATAAGGCTCCTAGGAAAAGGGCATAACAGATGACAGTGATAAAATCCCACATTCCAGAGGGAAGCCATGTAGGCCAGTTATTTACTGCTAGGTGCCCAGGCTCTGTCCCACTGATATAAATGCCACAAATAAAACACACTCCCAGATCAGCAAGCAGCATCTATCTTTCTTGGGGTGATGCTTGGTAGTTTGGGGCATAAATCCAAATCCCTGCCCACTGGGGGGAATAAACATCTTCCATCCAGATGGATTGGTATTCTTGGAGGTTCCTTTCTCGGGGGGAATCTCAAAACATCTGGTTGATGCAGTCTCTGTGTTATGACCTAGTAGGACTTCTTCCCTCCAACTAAGAAGGGGAACCTGTGACCCAGCCTGAAGCTACTGCCAAGACCCCCCAGTGAAGTACTCATTTGTTTGGCTAAATGCAGTTTGTTTTTAATTACTTGTGGCTAATGCCCATAGTACATTTTGGAAGAGCAATGAAGCATTGTTTTTAGGAGATTGTATGCACACATGTATATGTGAACATACACAAATGCATGAACGTACACAAACACATACACAAAAATGCATGCATACATATATATGCACATACATATATATGCATATATATCTATATATTTATATAGAGACATACATACACAATCCAATATTTACTGAAAGTAAAATCAGCCTGCAAAATAATTTTAGTCTGTTTTCAGAAACATTGAACAAAATTTTATAAAGTAAATGTCATATATAAATCTTTATTTTAGAGATTTAAGGTAGAGAAGGTATTATAGGGGAGACAAGGAAATTTTAAAAATTAAGATTTTATTTCTACTCACATGAAATTTAGAGTTTAGTGTACTAATTTATGTACTAATCATCATGATATAATAATAATAATAAGCTGATATTTATATAGCTATTTAAGGTTTGCAAAGGGCTTTTCATATATTGCTCTTTATAACAACCTACAATATACTAGGTTCTATTATTGTCCCCATTTTATAGGTGAAGAAAGTAAATTTGAAAGAAGTAAGGGATTTGACCAAAGTCACAAATCTAGTAAGTATTTGAAGCAGGATTTGAACTCAAAATATCTTTCTACCATGCCATCTAACTTTCTTTAAAAAAAAAAAAAAAGTGACAGTAGAGATATATTGGAAGCAGAATGTTGTGTATGTTGTAATTCTAGGCTTGAAGTAATAAAGATCTGAGTTCAAATCCTGCCTCTGAAAGTTTTTGTAGGCAAGTTACTTTGCCTGTTGCTGTGTTTGTTCTCATTTAATAGTATCTCTAAGAAAACCTCAACTAGGATCAAAGTGTTGGGCACAACTGAAATAACTAAATGGGAACAAAGGATTGATATGTACAAGATTGATACCTATGGGACCAAAGAATCAGGGAATTAGTGTGGGAGAAAGCACTTGTTTTTATTGTCTTCTTCCCTAAGAAAGTTTGGATTCTTCCCTGAGAATATTTAGATTTAGAAGTCTGTAAAGACCTGGAGCAGGAATCACTTTGGAAACCAAGATTTCTGTGGTTCAAAGCTAGACCCAGTCTTTGGGAGGGTGTTTGGGCATTGTTAATGTTACCTGAGACATTCAGAGAATAAGATAAAGAATCTGGGGCAGTGGAAGAACTGGGTATAGACTAGAAGCTAATTGTTATATCTGGATTTAGGCACAGATCAGAGAAATCAAAGCAAGTTTTACCTCTTATCTTCTTTCATTTCCTAATCTGTAAAATCAGTATAATAATACCACCTACCTCCTAAAGTTGTTGTGTGCATAAAATGAGATCCTATTTGTAAAGTGCTTTGCAAACTTTAAAGCATTTATATAAATACTAGCTATAATAAAAATGGAGCAGCTAGTAGATAGAGTGCTGGACCTGGAGTCAAGAAAACTCATCTTTCTGAATTTATATCAGTCCTCAGCCACTTACTAGTTGTGAGATCCTGAGCAAGTCACTTCAGCCTGCCTGCCTCAGTTTCCTCATCTGTAAAATAAACTCATAAGAAAAGGACAAACAACTCCAATATATTTGCCAAAGAAATCCCAAATGAGATCATGAAGAGTTGGACATGACTGAGAAGTGGCTGAACTACAATAATATCGAAGATGAGAAGAGTAATTATCTCCAAATCATGTCACATGGCATCATTCACCTGAAGGTAGACTCTGTTCTTGGCTGGTTAAGCATCTACATGTTCAGAAGTTTTCCCAAGTATATGGGGAAAAAAAATACAAAACTTGCGGGTACTATTCATTAAAACGCATACCAAACTTCAGGCCCACTACCTCAGCAAAAAGTCCACAAGCCTGGCAAAACTTTTTACTAGATTTAAATTGAAGATATTCAACACATAGGCAGCAAGTCAGTCCTTGTGTTTTCCTAGTCTAGAATTTATAGAGGAGTAAAAAATGTGGAAAGGGAAGACAGCTCTGGAATCTTTACAGCTGCTAGCAATGAATGACTTGAAAATCCTGCAAACCTTCAAGAGTGAAATACTCGATTGATGCCTCCAATCTTTGAGTGGGTCCATATGATTTATTGGGAAGAAGATGGTAAGGGTAATGTGTTGATCCTCTCAGAATTCTTCATACTTGTAGTTTCAAAAAAATGTCTTTTATTTATATTGAATTTTATATTTATATTGAAGTACCCAATTTTGATTCACCATGTGGTGCTCTATCCACTGCTCCACCTAGCTGCCCCCACCAACTCTGTTTTTAAAGAAGCTTTTTCTATTAAGTGAAAAAGTCAGAAGTCATGCATATATCTTTGTGAATCAATTTGTTCTTATATAGGTTTTAAGCATTAATGTATGTGGACATTTTTCCTTCAAAAAGTTCCTGACTCATATGTATAGAACATGCCTTATGTATCGTGTTGTATGGTTTTAGTCTCTATAATATATATTTGGTTTATTTCCCAACAACCTACTATTCCTTATCCTACTTTTTCCCTCATGTTCTCTAGGATCCAGTCATTGATCTACCTGATGTTCCACAGTCTCTCATCTCTATACCTTTCCCCTAGCTATTTGCTATACTAGGAATGCTTTTTCTCTCCATGGCTCTACATGCTAGAATCCTTGGGGTTTTTTCCAATATTTTTTGATCTTCTGTAAAAAGTCTTCCTTCATCCAATCTTCCTCTATCCCCTCCCATCTATTTATTAATTTTCATAAAGATTACCTTCTATTTAATCTCTGTTGGCTTTGTACGAATGTATATATGGATATATTATCTCCTTATTTGAGTGTAAATTTCTTAAGATCACAAACTGTTTTGTTCTTGTCTTTGTATTCTCAACATCTGGCATAGTGTCTGATATAAAGAAGATATTTAATTAATGCTTTTTGATTGATTGACTATTCTTGCCTTCCACCCCCGGCTACTAGAGTGTTTACCCATTTTATTTTTCTTTCTAGAAGGTCAAGGCTTTGTGAGTGAGGATGAGTATCTGGAGATCTCTGGCATTACCCGGGACCAGTCTGGGGAATACGAATGCAGCGCCTTGAATGATGTTGCTGCCCCAGATGTGCGGAAAGTAAAAATCACCGTGAACTGTGAGTTATCCTTCAAGGCTTGCTCAGAAACTGTGTGTGTGTGTGTGTGTGTGTGTGTTGTGTATGTTGGGGTGAAATGGGCAAAAAATGGGAAAGAGGAGCAAAGGAAGAAGGGGTCTCATCCTATCCAACTTACTGAATAATTCAGAATGGCATCTTTAGTCAAATACTCTGTCAAGGTGCAAGCAACTCATATTTAGCTCTGCCTTCATTTTCTCTTGAAACCAGATTGGCTTTTGTAACTCCTACTGAGCTTTCAGGGAGGTTTTTTGCATCTGGTGTCATGTGTTACATTCCTCCCTTGCATGCCTTATAAAAGCTATACAAGTTTGATAAGAATTTATAAAATAAATATTAGTATAAGTGTAATGCCGATAATTGGGAAAATTATTCTTCAGAGAGCTAGACTCAAGAGATAGCTTTAGGAAATTCATTTGTTTCATGGAAATGCTTCCTTAGCAACTATTTTATGATCTAACTATTTACTTTGCAGATCCTCCCTATATCTCAAATGCCAAGAACACTGGGGTGTCACTGGGTCAGAAAGGCATTCTCAGATGTGAAGCTTCTGCTGTCCCCCTGGCTGAATTCCAGTGGTTCAAGGAGGAAACCAGGTACCCAGAAATAGGAGATTGGGCTTCTTTGAAGCTGATTAGAAAGATGAAGGCCTCTCTTTTGATTACTAGAAGGGGTAATGAGAGAGAAAAGTATAGAGAAAACAAACATGTTCTTACTGCTGGCAATTCCCACAAATGCATCCCCTTGTCAAGTTGGAAAGAATTTGCTGAAATCTATGTGTTAGGATAGTTGTTTCACATGCTGCATTATATGACTTCATTCAGATTCTCTTATCCTGTACAAATATCCCTATCTCTAGAGAAGGAATGCCCATAGAGTCTGGATTTGAATTGTCTCTCTGATATTTCATTTTGTGACTTTGGATAAATCATGTAATTCACTTGGTCTGCAATCAATCAGTTATTTGGCTTTTATTACTTAATTACTGTGCCAGGCACGGGGTTCTGAGAATGCAAAAATAATTTAAAGAACACTCCCCCAAACAAAGCAGTTCCTCCTCTCAAGGAGTTTACATTCTAAAAGGAGGAGACAATATGCAAAGGACTATGTGCAAAGAAGATAGATATCAGTTAAATTGGAAGTAATCTCAGAAGGAAGAGATGAACATTAAGGTGAACTAGAAGAGGCTCCTTGCAAAAGATCAGATTTTGGCTAAGATTTTACAGAGATCAAGGAAATTAGGATACTTGGATAAAAAGAAAAAATGTTCTTCACATCAGAGATAAATAATGAAAATACTCAGAAATGGGATACTCTGGAAATGGAGTGTAATATGTGAGGAATATCAAGGATGCTGATATCACTTGATCACAGCATATATTGCTGGGAGTAAGCTGTAAGAAGACTGGAAAAAGTAAAAATGGATGAAGTTAAGAAGAGCTTCATAAGCTAAAGAGCAGATTTATATTTCATTCTAAAGTTAACAGAGAGAAACTGAAGTTGATTGAATGGGGGAAGGTGGTGTTTGACATGGTCAGAATTGATCTTTAGGAAGAAAAATTTGATAGCTGAGTGGAGAATAGATTGTAGTGAGTAGAAACTTGAAGCAAGGAGATCAATCAACCATCAGGTTATTGCAATAGTCAAGGCATTATGCACAGTTAGCAGGTATGTCCTGGCTAAATCTCTAATAAAGGAGACAGAAAATGATTGGTAAGACAGGTAAGAAGAGAACCAGGAGAAAACAGTGTCCCCACAACCTGCAAAGAAGACAGTATTAAGGGACAAAGTTTTTTTTTTTTTTTTTTTTCCACCAGTTTCAAAGGAGGCAGAGAAATCTAAAATTATGAGAATTGAGAAAAGGCTATTAGTTTCGTCAATGAAAATATAATTGACTTTGGAGAGAGCAGACTTCAAAAGTTAGATTTCAAAGAGTTAAGAAAAGAATGAAAAATGGGACAGCTAGGTGGCACAGTAAATAGAGCACCAGTTCTGAAATCAGGAGGACCTGAGTTCAAATGTGATCTCAGACACTTAACACTTCCTGGCTGTGTGACCCTGGGCAAGTCACTTAACCCCAATTGCCCTGGGGAAAAGAAAGAATGAAAAGAGAACAAATGGAAAAATTGCCTATGAAAAGCTTTCTCAAAGAGTTAAGACCCAAATTAGAGAAGACATACATAGGAGACAATAACTAGCAGGAATAGATAAAAAAGGGAGATTTTCATATCTGAAAGCAGAAGGAAGTTGGCCAGTAGAAAGAATCATTTTAAGATTAATGAGAAAGTAAGGAGGATAGAGGAGGTAATCTGATGGATTAGAAGCACTTATTCAGGTACAGAGGTTTTCCTTGGCAAAGAGATGGGTCACCTCTTCATGTCAAATGGGTGAAGGTATTCAAGTGACTTTGAAGTGGCAAAAGTCATTTGTGTAATGTGAGATGAGGAACAGAAGAGAAGAGCTCTCTGAAATGGCTTATTTTTTTTAATGAGATATGAGGGAATGTTCTTAATTGAAGGTCAAAGATAGGGGAAATTTGGGATGTTTAAAGACAAATTAAAAGGTAGGGAAAAAAAACAATATGATAAATGGAATTCTTCATTGTTTGGAAAGTTATAATAAAAATGATTGCTTTGCCATAGTGAGAACTCATTTGGGATTACATAACAAAAGTATTGCCAAATCAGCAGGTTTAATGAATTTCTTTAGCTTTATTCCCCAGCACCTGAGAGTAGGAATGAAGGAAGTTAAGGGTAGGATTAATCTAAGGGATGAGCTTTGATAGAATAAAGAGACTCAACTGGTTCATCAAGGGGTCAAAATGGAAGAGGAAGAAAAGCATAGTCAGAGCAGAAGTGATGGTCAAGGAAAGGAATGAGGGATAAGAGGTTTAGAGATTTCAGTTTGGATGCAAGGCATAGAAAGAAGCAGAATGTTAATAGACTAAAACTTAAATTTGTAAAACTAGATCTGATTAAAACAATTAGATCTGAAACATGTAGATGATGTTAAGTAAGATCAAGGGTATGACTATTTCTATATATAGCTAGAGTAAGATGATAGAAAGGATGATAGGAAACTAGTAAATTGAGGAATTAAGAAGTTAGGACATTTAAGTCAGTATAAATACACATGATGAAATCCCCTAGCACGACCAGAGTTTGGGAGAAGAGGAAAAGGTAGATAGAGGAATTAAAGTTATTAGTAAGGAAGGAGAGTGTGTTGGAGACTTATAGAAAATAGTCACCAGAATGTTGATTGGAGGATAAATAAGGATTGAATGAATCTCAAAGGAGGAGAGGTTACTAAGTGATGGTAGAAGAGGGAGTGCCTGGAAATACCAATAAAGAGCAAGGAGTAACAATGCTGGAAAAGATAGTTGGGAAAATGTCATCAGGAGGGAGCAGGTCTTAATGAGTGCAATAAAGATAGAAAGAGTGAGAAAGGTAAAGGCTTAAGATTAAAAGTCAGTTTGGTACTTGTAGAACAGATTTTATAGAGAGTAGAATGGAAAGGTTGGGTAGTTTTAGAGTCAGATGTTGAGGAAGGGAGTTAGGTTGAGGAAGATGGGAATAAGGGTTTGGAGAATAGGGTTTGAATAATGGCAACTGGGTGCCTAGAAGTACTGAGGTGGAGTAGGTATGCTGGAATAGAAGTAGGCTAATCATTGAGGAATGAGTTTTGATAGGTTCATGCATAGGAATTTGGCCTTGTGTAAAGTTTTCTCAGGTTTAGGCAGCTTTCTGTGTCTAGAAAGGGATTAGGAGGGGACAGACCACAGAGGATGCTCAGTGGAGCTGTAGATGGCCAGAAAGGCCACCTGGAGTACAATGCAATGGCAAGTTGGAGAGGCAGGCTTAGACAAGCAAGCTGTTTTTGGTGGTTCTGACAGCTGGTAGAAGGAGATTAGCAAATATCCTCTGAAATTTATCCCTATTATAGATCACTGATCCCAAGATTACTTTTGACAAGTTTTTCTTTTTTGCTCCTGATGTTGGTAATGATGATGTTGCTTGAAAGTAGGGAGATGGGGATGAGGAACAAGGGGACTTATATAGAAGGAAGTTCCTGAGGTAGGATGAACATATGAGTATTTTGAAGATGGTATAGAAGCATCTATAGCTCAGCATTTTTCTACCTGATTTCTTACTATGTCTTACAGAATCAGATAGATAGTGTCTCCCTCTCGTTTCAGGTTAGCCACTGGCCTGGATGGAGTAAGAATCGAGAATAAAGGTCGCATGTCCACACTGACTTTCTTCAATGTTTCAGAAAAGGATTATGGGAACTACACTTGTGTGGCAACAAACAAGCTCGGGAATACAAATGCCAGCATCACATTGTATGGTGAGTGCAGAAAATGTCTTTGTCTGTGACGAGAGAGAGAAAGAGAGGAAGAGACAAAGACAGAGCAAGAGCAAGAGATAGACAGACAGAGAGGAAGAGACAGAGACAGAGACAGATAGACAGACAGACAGATAGACAGAGAGACAAAGACAGAGCAAGAGTGAGAGAGCCAGAGAGATAGAGACAGACAAAGAAAGACAGAGACAGAAAGCGAGATGAGAGAAAAAAAGAGAGAGAAACAGAGGGAGAGAGGGAGAGTAAGACACACAGAGAGAGACATAGAGAGACAGACAGAGAGACAGAGACAGAAACAGAGACAGAGAGAGGGAGAGACAGACAGAGAGAGAGAGAGAGAGAGAGAGAGAGAGAGAGAGAGAGAGAGAGAGAGAGAGAAGAGAGAGAGGAAGGAGAGAGAGGGAGAGGGAGAGGGAGATGGGGGTGGGGGGGAAGAGAAAGAGAGAGAGAGAGAGAGAGAGAGAGAAAGAGAGAGAGAGAGAGAGAGAGAGAGAGAGAGAGAGAGAGAGAGAGAGAGAGAGAGAGAGAGAGAGAGAGAGAGATACTTTGCATGGCCTGTGCCCCAAAAGCATAGCAATGATGAAATCTTCCCTTTCCCTACTCTCCCTCAGGATACCGTGATGTTAATAAGATGAATAAGCTCCTTCAATTCCTTTGGAAAATGGTTCCTGTCTAACTGCTCTCACTATAGGGCACGCACCAGTTTGTTAACATTTCTCTGATTGGCATAAGAGAAAAGAAATTAAGCCAGCCTTATTGGTGTCTGACTTGCTGAAATGTAGACAGTTATTATGATTGAGAGTTCAAATGCAGTACCATCGAGAGGTCAAGGGATGTGGTCCCTCTGGCCACAATATTCAATGCTTCTAGTGAGTTTTGTTTTCAGTTTTTAAGACAACTTACTGCTGTCATTTTTATTCTCAGAACAGAACAGAAACCTGAGTGTTGTTTCCTTTTCTCTCCCCTTTCAAAGATCTAATTGTTCCCTGAAAGGACTATTTTCTAATGTGTAGGGATCTGTGCTCCCAAGCCATGAAACCTTCTCTGAAACCCATCACAGCTGTTCCTACTTGCCTAAACATCTCATGTCCATTCCTTTGTGATTATGTCCCCTCAGCTTCTCATTTCATGCGTCATAGGTCGCAGTGTGAGGAATATATGTATGTCACATAGAACTTGTTTGTTTGTTTATCTGCTGAGTATGGTAAGAGGGAAGCGTCTGATGCATAGAGTGAAGAGGATGTCAACTTTCCATGCTCACCTTGGACCCCTGAGCAAGCTTTCTGCATTGACATTAGCTAAATTTTTATCCATCAACCATCTCAAATTTGTGATCTATGTCTTTTGTTTCCTCTCTGCATTGTGTGTGCATTGTGCTGTGTGTGTCTTAGAAATAAGCCCATCATCAGCAGTGGCAGGTGGGTATAGCATGTTCCTTTCTTCATGTGCCTGCCTTTGTGCTGATGCTTTTGAATCTAAACCTACTTCAGAGACCCCCTTGCCTGCTCCACCCCTTCACTGATCTCTCTCCAAGGGATAGACTTCAAGGGTCTCAGATTGTACAGCATGGAAACAATCACTTAAAATGCAGAGACTTTGCCATGCACACATTGAAGATATTATTATCACTTGCTTTTCAAAAATAAATTGCAAGTAGGTTATATTTTTGGTGATGTGACCACCCTCTTATTTGTGTACAAGACAAAATCAAAAGGTAGGGAGGGGAATCAAATGGGAGCCCAAAGCAGATGAATGCCTTGTGTTGACCTGCAAAGATAGTGCATTGAATCTAGTGTGGCTTCTCCTTGGAGACAGAGATGTTCAAAGCCTTATTATGAAAAAGCTGCCTTTTCAAAGTGAAGGCTCAGTTGGAATTGGCCTATATTCAGGATTTGATTTCTTCCAATAAGCACAGGAGTTACTGCCCAGAAGATAAGCAGGGCTGGGTACTTTAGCACATGGCTGAACCCTGGATCCAAGTCCAGAAATCTAGTTTGGGAGGTGTGAGAACTGAGTTGTTCAGAATTGTAGCCACCACCTCTACCCACTCCTCTGAAATTAGGTACAGGCACAGGCATGGTCAGCCAACGATTCTCTACCATCACCAACCATGTATGTTCACCATTCAGCCCCACTATCACAGTTTTCATCCTGTTTTTACCCCTACCAGGTATCCTGATAAAATAGAAATAGAATAGGACTGTAAATTAGGAAACCTGGGTTGGATCCACTAATCAGCTTTGAAATATTTTTTTAAAAAATTACTTAATTTTAAAAATTACTTAAATTACTAAATTACTTAATAGATATGGGGTGAAAAGACACAGCTTTTGTACTGATTTGTTGTGTTTGTTGGGAAAGTGATTTAGCATCTCTAAGGATACCAAGAAGCATGAAACATTAATACTTGTATTAATGCTTTTAGAAAGTCAACAAACATTTATTAAGCACTTACTATGTGTCAACACAGATATATATGTATATATATATGTATATATGTGTATGTATCTAGATCTGTATATGAAAAATTGGAAATAGTCAAGAAAGGGTATACACTAGAATTAAGGAGGATCTAGAAAGGCTTATTGGATAAAATAGGATTTTAGCTAGAATTTGAAGGAAGCCAAAGAATCCAAGAAGTGGAGATAAAGAAAAAAAGTATTTCAGACTTGGAAGATGGTCAATAAACATTATTGGAACTGAGAGATGAAGTTTCTTGTCCAAGAAACATCAAGAAAAGCAGTGTCACTGGGTAGCAGAGAACATGGGTAGGAGGGAATTATAAACTATAAGGAAATTGAAAAGGTTGGGAGAGATGCAAGGTGTAAGAAAACTGAAAATATTTGGGGGTGGAGGGAAGGTTACGCAGGACTTTGAACACCAAAGAAAGGATTTTATATTTGATCCTAGACATGAGAGGGAGTCGCTGGAATTTTTTTTTGAGTAAGAGGGTGACATGGTCAGATCTGTACTTTAGAAAGATCACTTTGTCAGCTGAGTAAAGGACAGACAGTAGTGAGGAGAGAGTTGTGGCAGGCATACCAATTGGTAGGCTACTGCAATAGGCTGGATGTAAGGAAATGAGAGTCGGTATCAGGGTGGAGGCAATAACAGAGGAGAGAATATTGTAAGGATGTCATATTCTTTAACTGAAAAGCATTATGAATATTATATCAATCTGATCATATTCTCTATGTCTCCCTTTTCCAGTTTGGAGAATGTAAATAAGAGTAACTTTCCTACTTCTCATAATGATAAGGATGAATAAAATAGCTTCTAAAAATTTGGAAAAAGGGAAAATCTCTTAATAAATGCACAGTATTTGACTTCCTACAAATACTACTACTAATAATACATCCATTGCTGTTATTTTCAGGATTGTTCCTTGATAGGCTAAAAGACTAGTAGGATGGAAAAATTAGATCATTATGGAAGAAGTGACAGTCTGAAAAGTGTGAGATTTGAGAAATGTCTAGACCAACAGTAATAAAGGTAGGGATAGATGATGGTAGCGGGAAAGTGATTAATTCTGACCAGGAGGTTAATCCATTTCTAGTACATTTAAAAAATCCCCCTTCTTTTCTCTTAGAGGGCAACTTGGTGGCACAGTGGATAGAATGCCAAGCCTAGAATCAAAAAAACCTAAGTTTAAATATGACTTTAGACACTTACTAGCTGTGTGACCCTGGGCAAGCCACTTAACCCTGTTTTCCTCAGTTTCCTCATCTGTAAAAGTTGGAGAAGAAAATGAGAATCTACTCCACTATCTTTGCCTAGAAAACACCACATGTTGTTGCAGAATCGGACATGACTGAAATGATTAAACTGAACTGAAATAACAACATCTAAGTCCAGTTGCCCAATCCATTGACTTCTAACCTAAAGGTATTATTATACCATTTTACAAATCAAGAAACTAAAATTAAGGGAGATTTGGTTCCCCCCCTGGCTCCTCACCTATCCTATTATTTTCTACTCTGAATCCACTTCAGATATCAGAGGAATAATTTAGCTTTAAAGTTGTATTTTTCTAAGATGAAAGGCATGGGAAGAATAAAGTAAGGGAAACTGACTCTCTTTTACTTGCAAAATCATATCAGTTGCCAAGGCTGTCAGGGAGAACCATATTTCAAAAGGTTTTTGCATTTTACTAGACAGAAGAGGCAACTCAAATTCCCACCTGGTACTCTGGCATCCTGACACCATGTCCGGTCATTCTGCAGCAAGGCTTTAGTTTGTCCAACCCAGTTTTTGTCCACTCTGGCTCAGTTGGATGACCACGGCTCTACATTACAGTGAAGCTACATGGCAGTCTCTGCCATAGAGAAGGCCTCACAACTGTGCCCAGAGAGGGCCAAGGAAGAGGGCTTCTTGACTTGATTACATCAGGCACTGTGGAGAGCAGGATGAGCCTAATGAGGCATATAAACGCTGGGATTACTTGAGCTGGCAGGGGCAAAGCACAGGAAAAAAAAGCAAACAAAGCCAGGAAACAGGAGAAGATGCGGCAGTGAGGAAAACAGATTTCTCACATTTTATCTGTGAAATTGGAGCGACATAAATTAGTTGCATTAAGGAATTAAGTGTCAAGAAGGGGGTAATTCACCGGAATGCTAGAACTGCAAGGGAAAGTAGTATGCTTTGGTGCAAGTGAGCATCCAGGCTCTTCCTGGCAGTATTAGGCTGCCCACAGCAGCCGAGACTGCAGTTTTTGCTCTTGCTACCAGTTGTGGCAGCCGGAGAAGGGAGGTGGCTCTTCGGTGTATTACTGTCTCCATACCCACAATGCTCATTGTCCAGGAACCTCTCCAAACCAAATCTTGCGGTTCAGAGTTTCTATAGACCACTCTTTCCCATTGCCAACTCTTCTCTAATCTTACTCCTAGATGAGCCTCTGCTTCCTACATCCCAGGCAAGAAAACACCAATGACTTACTTGTTTTCTCTCTTCCTTGTTTTCTTAAAATAGTTTCAGTTAAAATAGAGTTTTTTGATCTGGGACGTGTGAACTTTGAGACAACAGGGTACTTTTAATGTTTTTTTAAATAAAATGTTTAATTCATATAATAATAATATATTATGTAACATATAATAATTAAAATATTGTAATATTTTAAAATATATTATTATGAGAAATGATACGTAAACTTCAGTAGACTGACTGAGGGATTCATTACACAAATAAGGTTAAGAATCCCGACTCAGAGAACATTTTAAATGAATACCTTGGCTCCGTTCCTTCAAGGGGTCCCATGGGACTGATGAATTTGATCAAGAGGATTTTAAACATTCTTTCTACACTGGTATGTCCTCTATGATAAGGTTGCCATGTTCCAATATTGGATTTCACTTCAGTCTCTCTGAGCCTTAGTTTCCTCATCCATAAAGTGAGTATGTTTAATTAAATGACTTAAATGTCCACTCATTACTTTAAAATTTTGAAAGGGAATCAGAAAATCTGCGTTTTCTACCACTTGTGACAGGTCTCTTAACCTTTCTGAACCTTTTTAGTTTAATATGGAGACATAGTTCCTATCAGCTCTATGAGAAAGAACTTTGTAAACTTACAATGCTATGCAAATGCAAGCAGTTTTTATTACTGTGGTTTAGTATAGTTTCTGATACATAGTCCAGATAGCAATAGGGATAGGTCCTGTGGGTCTCAATTCTTCCAAATAATTGAGGAGACATTAAACTTTCCAATTCATAATTTAGGAGGAGGCTCATCATAAGATTTCTTTCCTGTAGAAGCATCACATCAAAGGCTGCACATATTTGTCCATTTCCTGCTGATAACGTGTGTGGTGTTTAAAAAAAAATCCACAATTTAGGTCCAGGTGGGAGGGAATGAGTCAGAGAGAAATACCATTGCTTTTGGCTGATGGCAGCAGTGTAATCACTTGTATTTTCCCCAACCTGCAAAAAGTCAACATATTAGAAAAAATATGCAGACTTTTCACATTTCATTTCTGATGAGTTTCCTTGTTGTCCCTTCTCCCCACCCTCCCCTCTCTGAATCATTGACATCTGGTTATTAGTCTAGGCATTTAGAGTTCCAACACTTACACATGGCACTTGGGAAGGGAGGGAGGGCATGCTGATGTCAGCATAGACACAAGAGCTTACGGGAAGGCAAAGACTAAAGTCTTGTTTCTTTCAAGCTTATGATGAGCCAACAGATCTGAATTAACTTTTGATGCCCACTTCTTAAGCTTTCTTCTTTGTGGAATGAACCAACTGGAGAAAATTAAAGAATACAAACAAAGATGGCGTCTTTTTTTTTTTTTCCTTCTTCATATAGAAATACTAATTGCACTACAAAGCCTGGCCAGGCTTGCTTGTAATACAACACAGAATCATGTTTCTGCTGTAATTAAGAACAATGGAGAGAAAGTTCCTTTTGAAGGGGAATGATTTGCCTTCATCAGCTGGCACTGCAGAAAATAGGTTTATGTTCCACCAGCAAGTACCATACACAAGTTGTCTAATTAGATTTCTTTGCTCCTCTTTTTTAATCATTAAGAACATCATTATCTTTTGGTTCCTCATTAGGAAGGTCAGACAATTCACATCTGTACTTACAGACTACCTAGAAATTTCCTGAAGAAATTCCTCTCTTTTTTTTGAAATGACAGTTATATCATAAGTTAGACTTTCTCAGGCTATCGTAGGCCTTGCCTCTCTGACTTACCACTCCTTTGCAATCTCTGTCATAGACAGCCTATCATTGCAGAAGAAACATACCATATGTCTAAAGTAGCATGGAGGAAAAGCATTTGTTACACATTTTACTTTATTTACCTCTTGCAAGGTACATAAGTGACAGGATGTCATCCCTGAGTTTATCTTGTTTCCTAAAAGTCATGTAACCTTTTTTAATTTTCAAGAGGCTCATCAGTTATCTCTTGACTATATTAGTAAATTGTTGAATTTAGGATAGCTACACCTAAAGTTTGAAGTTTCATTCTATAGATATCATAGTTGCCTAATCTGATTTTTTTTTAAACCTCATCTAAATTCAGTCTTTAAAAGATCTAATATTTAATTCAGTTTATCTAATCCACCTATAGATTTAATTCACATTTACCTAATACTGAAAAAGTGTACAAAACACTTTCCTCAAACACAATCCTCTGGGGAATATAATTCAAATAGGATATAATATGTATATAGACTTAGACTATATTAGAATGTCACCAAATCCAGTGCTTTTCTTGCTATTTCACAGCTGCTTTCTGAAGTCACAGAGGGAAGTAGTAGAGAGTTTTCTTTTGTTGTTGTTACTATTGTTTACTTGTTTGTTTTGAGTATTAAACAATTCCTGTGGCTTTCTCAGATAGGGATCCTGCAGGAGGGATTTTCTCTACTAGTGCCTGAAACCAAGAATTAAATATAGTTATACAGCCAATATGTGTTAGAAATAGTACTTGAATCTTCTTGATAAAAAGGTTAACTCTTTCTCCATAATGCCACATTCTTCTTCCATGTGTATGAGTATTCTTCCTATTTTGGACTCAGGAAAGTTGCAGCTCAGAGAAGAAAAATGATTTGACCAGAACTAAAAAGATCCAGCCCTGAGATAGTAGTCCAGGTATTATCATGTTGTCAACTATCTTTCCTCCTCTGCTATCTTGCATCAAAGAATAACTTATATTGCTTAGTGTTTGCCAAGTGCATTTTTCCTAATGACTCTTAGAAGTCCAACGTTTTCCCCCATTTTTCAAATGAAACGTTAGAGAAATTTGAGTTCAGACAGAAGAAATGTTTCATGTCTGAGACTTAGAGAAAGCCCAATGGTATTTCTACTCCACACAGTTATCCTAAAAAGGCTAGCATGGGTTATATTTCATCAGCCATGAAGAAGTTCCATTCATAGTGACCTAGTCTGATTTTAAATAATAAATTTATTTTTTAAAATTAAAACTTTTAAAATCAGATCTTAAAAGACCTAGTATTTTAATTCAGTTTAATCTACCTATAGATTCAAATCAAATTTATCTAATGCTGAAAAATGTACAAAGTACTTTCCTCAAAAATACTCCTGGGCATGATTCTTTTTCTATCTCAGCATCTACAGAATGAAGGTTCATCATTTAGCTGCAGAATTCTCCTTCTGTCTAATATGAACTGACCTTAAAAATTGACTTGAAATCATCTTGGGATATTCACTGTTCTGTGGTCATTTCTGTCCTATCATCTCCTCCCCTTTTTGATGCTAAAGTGTGATTTAATCTTTTTAGTCTCTTTGTCTTTCAGGTTATCTTTAACCTTTCATAGTCAATCCCATGGCTTCTCATAATCATTTGATCTTTTGCTTCTCAAGATTGTCAGCTTCTGGCATAGAACAGATTCAGCAAAGGATGGGATTTATTTCTGGCATTGGAAAAAAGATAAGGAGGGAGGGATGAGAACTGGGGAAAGAGTATGAATCAGTGTCCTCACTTTCAATTTTTACCTGAAAGATATTTAATTAAGGCTGATGTGTGTAACAGCCATTCTAATTCACTTGAATCAGTGTTAACCAGGCATGTAGAAAGATTCCCTAAGCGAGGCACTTGCCTGGTCTTGGTCGAAGAGTTGGATGCTTAGAATATGCTCTCTAAAAGAGATGGGATTTCCCAAGAAAGGTTTTTCCGTGTCTAGTGTCAAGCCTGACCTGGCGCCAGATGGACCAGCTGGTCTTTGCATTGGATGCATAGCCATGCTTGTTTTTTAGGAGTTGTTTCAGGGTTGTCTTTAAATAACTCGGGAACTTCTGAGAAAATTTTTATTTAATCTCCAAATCTCATACCTTAGATTAAAAAGTTTTTTTTTTTTTAATTTGATTTTTTAAATTCTCACTTCAGTCAGGGGTTGGGATACATGATCATAGGTTTAGAGCTGGAAATGTATAGAGTCCTAACACCTCATTTTACAGGTAAGGAAATTGACAATGAGAGCCAAAATTTGATCCCAAATCCTTTGATGTAAAGGGCTAGAACTGAGCAATGCACTTGGATAATGAAGCACATGAGACTAATTGCCAATTGGACGGTTCCCTATTAACTTGTTTGAAGGTTGACCCTCCCCAGCTGTTCTGTGCTGACTTGATTGGTGGGACAAAGAGGGGGAAGTGACTTGTGTGGGAGGAGAAGGAGAAACTTGGGTGGTGGAACTCAAGCTCTCTCGCACTTGTGACCTGGCATTGGAGGTGACGGTAAAGATCAAGAATAAAGATGTTTAGTGATCCTGACTCCGGCTGATTTCTGGAAAACAGAGTTCCAGCACTTTGACGCCAAATGTGTCACACTATCTATTATGCAGCCTTCCTTTGAAAATACAATGCCATCCTGTTCAGTAGCACAATTGAAAATATGAGGAATATGTAGTTTAGGCATTCAAAGTAGATATGGGAGCTAGATTATAATATAGTTAGATAGGACGCACAGTTCTCGGTCCACAGTAAGCACTTAATAAATTCTTGACTGATTGATTAGATGAATTGTTACTGATCAGTTCATTTATTGGTCCATGAAACCTTGTAGACAAGTCTCTAAAAGGAGTATCCCAGTATAAAGGAGTATCCTTGGCTTGGTAATATAATTGCCACTCTTCATCTTTTAACTTTCAAATCTCTTATATTGTTATTCAGACATACATGAATAAGGGAACAGGAGGAAGGGAGCCTTTCTAGGGCCACTCCAACTATGTTAAGTATGTTGTTGGCTACACCATGGTATACTGTACTTACCCTTTTATTTTGGTCTCTACCTACATACTTATTTATCCCTTAGCCAGGTCCACTTGATAGAACAGGTCCTGAAAGCTAGAAATGTTCCATTTCTGGAATGCTGAATTCTGTAGTACAGTTTTTAAAATGTCTCATTACTATACTCCTCAGATTAAAAGCAACTGAGTCACCAATCTTGTTGAGGAAGAATAATATATGTATGTAATATGTATACACATATACACATATGTATGTATATAATTTGTTCAATTATTTTTCTGTCATGCTTGATTCTTGACCTCATTTAGGATTTTCTAGGCCAAAATACTGGAATAGTTCACCATTTCCCCTTTTCCAGTTCATTTTCCAGTTGGGGGAAATAAGGAAAATAAGGTTAAGTGACTTGCCTGGGATCACACAGCTAGTAAGAATCTGAAGCTGGATTTGAATTTATTAATATGAGTCTTCCTGATTCCAAACTCAGTGCTCTATCTACTTTATTACCTAGCTGCCCTATACATATGTGTGTATAATATGTATAACACATAAAATATGTTATTATATACGTGATAAGTCTAAAAATATTGTCATCCCAGATCTCAGGTAGATGATATTGATGCTGCTCCTCCCTTAACTTTTTTTAAATAGAGGCCAGCAATGCTACTTAAGCAGCTGCTTTGTTCTTGCTTGGGTAAATGCTGTGCTCTTTAAGCTTATAAACAAAGAGAGACAGAGAGAGAGAGACAAGCAAACAGAAATGGAGACACAGAGACAGACAGAGACAGGCAAAGAAGACAGAGTGAGACAGAGGGACACACAGAGAGAGAGAGAGAGAGAGAGAGAGAGAGAGAGAGAGAGAGAGAGGGAGAGGGAGAGGGAGAGGGAGAGGGAGAGGAGAGGGAGAGGGAGAGGGAGAGGGAGAGAGAGGGAGAGGGAGAGGGAGAGGAGAGGGAGAGGGAGAGGGAGAGGGAGAGGGAGAGGGAGAGGAGGGGGAAGGGGGGAGGGGAGGGGGAGGGGGAGGGGAAGGGGAGAGGGAGAGGGGAGGGGGAGGGGGAGGGGGAGGGGAGAGGGGGAAGGGGAGGGGAGAGGGAGAGGGAGAGGGGGAGGGGGAGAGGGAGAGGGGGGAGGGGAAGGGGAGAGGGAGAGGGAGAGGGGGAGGGGGGGGGAGAGGGAGAGGGGGAGGGGGAGAGGGAGGGGAGGGGGAAGGGGAGAGAGAGAGGGAGAGGGGGAGGGGGAAGGGGAGAGGGAGAGGGGGAGGGGGAGGGGGAGGGGGAGGGGGAGAGGGAGAGGGGGAAGGGGAAAGGGAGAGGGAGAGGGGAGAGAGAGAGGGGAAGGGAGAGGGAGAGGGAGGGGAGGGGGAGGGGAGAGGGAGAGGGAGAGGGAGAGGGGGAGGGGAGAGGGAGAGGGGGAGGGGAGGGGGAGAGGGAGAGGGAGAGGGGGAGGGTGGAGGGGGAGGGGGAGTAGTGACAGCATCTAGAGGGCCAGGTGGAAGGCACCAATATGAATCTCTTTTTTTCATATTCTAAACAAATTAGGGTTATTATAAAGTTAAAATTACAAATCAAACTACAGGGAGCTTTGGTGGTGGCTTTTGTCTTTCAAAATTCCACTTTAGAGAGAGAATCTGAGAATGCCAGAGGCAAAAGGAACTCAAGAAATCTCAAATCCCCTCATCTCACAAATGAGGAAACTGAGGTCCAAGTGACTTGGCCAAATCACAGAACTGCTCAGGCAGACCTGCCGTGGTGACACAGCCTGCCTTATGTTTCTTTGAAAACTGTCCATTTTAGCTGATTACCTCTGTAAGTGCAGAAGCATTGCTTCCATTCAGTTTAGATTCCTGAAATTTTAAATTATCGTCTATGTATATGTGTATACATATTACATACATATATTATTCTTCCTCAACAAGATTGGTGACTCAGTTGCTTTTAATCTGAGGGGTATAGTAATGAGACATTTTAAAAACTGTACTACAGAATTCAGCATTCCAGAAATGGAACATTTCTAGCTTTCAGGACCTGTTCTATCAAGTGGACCTGGCTAAGGGATAAGTATGTAGGTAGAGACCAAAATAAAAGGGTAAGTACAGTATACCATGGTGTAGCCAACAACATACTTAACATAGTTGGAGTGGCCCTAGAAAGGCTCCCTTCCTCCTGTTCCCTTATTCATGTATGTCTGAATAACAATATAAGAGATTTGAAAGTTAAAAGATGAAGAGTGGCAATTATATTACCAAGCCAAGGATACTCCTTTATACTGGGATACTCCTTTTAGAGACTTGTCTACAAGGTTTCATGGACCAATAAATGACTGATCAGTAACAATTCATCTAATCAATCAGTCAAGAATTTATTAAGTACTTACTGTGGACCGAGAACTGTGCGTCCTATCTAACTATATTATAATCTAGCTCCCATATCTACTTTGAATGCCTAAACTACATATTCCTCATATTTTCAATTGTGCTACTGAACAGGATGGCATTGTATTTTCAAAGGAAGGCTGTATAATAGATAGTGTGACACATTTGGCGTCAAAGTGCTGGAACTCTGTTTTCCAGAAATCAGCCGGAGTCAGGATCATTAAACATCTTTATTCTTGATCTTTACCGTCACCTCCAATGCCAGGTCACGAGTGCGAGAGAGCTTGAGTTCCACCACCCAAGTTTCTCCTACTCCTCCCACACAAGTCACTTCCCCCTCTTTGTCCCACCAATCAAGTCAGCACAGAACAGCTGGGGAGGGTCAACATTATCGTCCACTGGAAGCTTCCCATTGAGCCATCCTATCAAGGCTGATTGTGAGCTTCTGCTATATGGCAAAAAGGAATGCCTGTGGTGTCAGGAGATCTATATACCAAACTTGGGTTTAATATATACTAACCCTGTGAGTAAAAGCAAGACAGTTCAATCTCAGTTTCTTCATCTGAAGAGTACAAATAGCAATATTTAAATTTCCTGCCTCTCAGATTTGTTATAAGGTATTTGTGGTATGTTGTTTAGAAAGTCAAGAAGACTTAGAACTAAGTTCTAGTTCTTGCATATATCAGCTGTGTAACCTTGTATAAGTCTTTCAATATGTCAGGGGACTTCCTAAATCAAATTCAAATGGAAAAAGCAATTAAACTTTCACAAAGAGCCCTGCTACTGGCACATTGATTTAGAAGATCATTTGTTATATTCTATCATTGTTGTGGTGTTTTTTTTTGTTGTTGTTAAAATATATTACAGTTACATTATAATGTAGTTCAAGTCCTACTAAGAAGTGTTGCAATCTTGTGTTTGACACCTCTGCTCTAAAGTGTAAATTGTATGACTCCAAAGAAATGATAAGTCTGAACCTCTCAGTTTCTCCTGATCCCTTCCCCAGAAAGAAACTATATAAATGTGAACTTATTTTTCAAAGGTTTTAGCAAAGTTGTGCTAGTTTTGATCTTAGTTGTTCAGTCATGTCTAACTCTTTGTGGTACCATTTAGGATTTTCTTGGAAAGGAGACTGAAGTGATTGCTATTTCCTTCTCCAGTTAATTTTATAAATGAGGAAACTGAGGCATATGGGGTTAAGCAAGTAATGTAGGGTCATATAAGTAGTTAGTATCTTAGGCCAGATTTGAACTCAGAGAGAGGATTCTTCCTGACTCTAGGCCCAGCACTCTATACACTGCACCATACACTGCATGATCTTAATCATTTTGATTTAACTTCAATCCTTGAATGAACTAACTCTGCTATTTACTTAGTAGCTGGCCACTCTCACAATGATGAAGTAAAATAGTTGAACCAGTTAACCTCTGAGGTCCCTTCCAGGGCTAGACTTATGATCCCATAATCCTCAGTTACAAGATTACTTAATAATATTTTATGGAAATTATTCTCTCAGATGTTTTCCACTAACTTACATACTAGTAGTTAAGTTTTAGAAAGTTCCTCCAAGCTCAGAGAGGGCCTGATTGGCCCATACTTATATAACTATAATCATAAATGACTTAGGTGATATATGAACCCAGAGATTCTTGACTAAAGTCTTATTACCTTATCCATTTGCCAAATTTCTGTCTTATTCTCACTTGCTAAAGAATAAAGTAAGCTTTAGCTGCATTAGGCAGCAGACTCAAAAAAAGTGAGTAAAAGGGTTTCAAAAATAGTGGTTCCCCTACAGTTCTTTCAAAAAAAGAGGCTAATTGCACATAGCTTGGCAAAAATCCTGGTTATAAGAGAGTGCTGACCCTGATGGCCACCCTCCCAGCTGTCACTTTTAGCATGTATTAGAAGCATTCTATTTATATAATCAGATTCTTAGAACTGAAGGGGACCTTAGAATCCAAACCTTCATCCAACATGTCAAAAACTTAAACCTTGGAGAATATGAACTCTATTTAGTTTATGAAGCATTTTAAGCAAGTACTAAGAGAGAGGTAGTGGGCTGGGTGTAGGGCATACAAAACAAAAAATAGACAATTCCTACCCTCAAGGAGATTACATGTGACTGATGAGTTAATAGAAGTAGGAACAGCTATACTGTTTTGCACCCGAAGTGAGTCTTCTGACTTTTAATTCTTCCAAGTACCAGGAAATACTAGTATTCTAACCCTGTGCACATTCACAGAGGAGAGATATAATGTCATATGGATAGGGCAAGTAAGCCAATTTGGCTGGAGTGGAGAATGAATGATGACAAATATGAGACTTCTGGAAAGATAAACAGAATCTGGGTTGTAAAGGATTTTAATTGCTGGAATGAGGACTTTGTATTTGTATCTCCTGGGGAGCCAATGAAATTTATTGAGTAGGAAAAGGAGATCATCAGACTGTGGGTAAAGAATATCAATTTAGCAGCTATTTAGAAGTCAGCCTTCTGTGCGATCTAATAGAAAGTGTTCTGGCAATGGAATTAGACAATCTGGTTTTCAAATCTTAGTTCTTTAACTTCCTACATGTGTAACCCTTGAGAGTGAGTCATGTCAGTTCCTGGGACCTCACTTTCCTTATCTGTAATAAAGATCAAAAGTTGGAATACATCTGGGGTGCTTAATCCTCTTTGTGTCCTAGACTCTTATCAATCTAGTAAAGCTTAATGACTCTTTCCCAGAATAATATTTATAAATACATAAAATAAAATACATTAGATTATAAAGAAAACCAATTATATTGAAATAAAATTATCCCCAAAATATCAAGGATCCCAGTCAGCATGTTAATAACTCTAAGGCATCTTTAAGCTCCAAATCTATGATTATGAAGCTATGAGAACAGTGAGAAAGGTACCCATTACAAGGCTACTGGGACCAGAAGCAGACCTCATTCTCCTGACTTTAGGTGCAGTGTTCTTTTTTTTTTTTTTTTTTAGATTGGGGTTAAGTGACTTGCCCAGGGTCACACAGCTAGGAAGTGTTAAGTGTCTGAGACCAGATTTCAACTCAGGTCCTCCTGAATTCAAGGCTGGTGCTCTATCCACTGCGCCACCTAGCTGCCCCAGGTGCAGTGTTCTTAAAACTAAAAGACCATCATAGACTAAAGATGGAGTCAGAGTAGGTAATAATCCGGTGTCATCCATTAAAATGAAGACTGACATATTATGGCAATCATAAGAATTAGGGGTTGTACCTGTCCACCTTATTCATTTATTGAGCAAAAAGTTATTTAATATCTACTAGGTTTATCACTGTTTTAGTTATGTAAGAAAATAAGTAAACCATGTTCTGTCTGCAGATAATAGTAGAGGAAATAAAAATGTATAAAATTATAATACAGAGATACTTAAAAATGTTTGTGTCATGATCACTCTGATGAAGCCTATGGACCCATTCTTATAATATCTTTTAAAAATAAAGGAATTGCTAAGTCTTACTATGTATATGTATGTATACATACAGATGTACATTTATACATCTATATATGTTTTGTATTTATGTTCATATATAGACACAATAATGTAAAGTAGAATACAGTTAAATTCTATAAGTCAGGCAAAACAAGCTTGAATGGGTTCATAGGAAGAATAAATCACTTCTGGCTAGAATGATCAAGGATGACTTCTTGAAGAAGGGACCACTTTACCTGAGTCAAGAATGGATTTTGTAGTATCTTTTCTGAACCAACTTGAAATAGTTATTATGGGCAAATAATATTTGCAAACTTTGAACTATTTTATAAATGATATTATCAATTTATGTTTCATTAATCAAATATAGCACAATGATATTATTTTTATAGTACATATCCTTAGGGGTCTAAGTTGGAAAGAAGGAAGGAAACAAAGCATTTATTAAGTATCTATTGTGTTCCAGGCACTGTTATACATTTTAAAATATTATCTCATTTGATTCTCACAAGAATCATGGGATGTAAATGCTATTATCATATCCCTTTTTCAGATGAGGAAACAGAGGCATACAAAGTTAAGGGATTTGACCATAGTCCCCAGCTAATAAGTGTCTAAGACTGGATTTGAATTCAGATCATCTCGACTCCAGATCTAGTGGTCTATTGCACCACCTAGCTAACTCCAGGCACATTCTCTAAAACCAAACTTGCTTTGCTGAATATACTAGTTATACATAACTCTATTTAATATAACTTATTCATTTAATAGCACAGCACCTAACATAGTACATGGTAAGTGCTTAATAAATTTCTGTTGATTGGGCTTGGAGTAGAAGAGCCAGTATACTGAGCCATCCACAAATAGTATGGCACTATACTTGAGCCCTCAATCTGGTATTCTATGTGAATGCCAAATTGTTGGGGAAGTAGGACCTTCTAGGAAATGAGAGAATTATCAGTACTAAACCTCAGCAGAAGAAAAGAATTTCCATATTGAAACTCGAATTTGGAGGAAGAAAATTGGTCTGGTATCATAGTAGAAATGAGTTCATTGTGCATAATGTCAGTATCCACTCCATTTGTCAGTAATTGTTAAGCCACATTGTCCTAGCTGGTTTCATTGGGAAATAAACTTATTCTGGGAAAGTGCATGAGACCAGAGTAGACCAGCATTGTCTTAGACATTTGCAGGAAGGCACTGACTGGGATAGCACAAGATCCCATGAAGAAATGCAAATATAGTTGGGAAAGAGATCCACTATCTTTGCACACAACTGAACAAAATCAAATTAACTTCTCTCTGGAACCTCAATCCTGTTTTTTGTTTTTGTTTTTGTTTTTTCCTTTTTCTGAGTAATGTTACCAAAAGGTTTATATTCCGTGCAGTTATATTCCCAGGAAAAAAAAGTGTCTTGTGGTAGTTTGGATTGTGGTTTTGTTGGTTCTCCTTCAGACATAGCACTGATGACCATAAGAAATCTAGTTACTATCCTTGGACATCTTGAATGAGGCAATTTATTCATCATTTCCTGCTATAGAATTTGTTGTTGTTCAATTGCTTCACTTGTATCTGCCTTTTTGTGATCCCATTTAGAGTTTTCTTGGCAGAGATACTGGAGTGCTTTGCCATTTTTGACTCAATTGATACATGAAGAAAGTGAGACAAATAGATTTAAGTGACTTTCCAGGATCACACACCTGTAAGCATCTGAGGCTGGATTTGAATTCAGGCCCTCCTGACTCCAGCCTGGCACTCTATCCACTGTGCCGCTAGCTGCGCTGCCATAGCATAATCTGCAGTTTCTGAGCCAGGATTGAGCAACCCTTGCCAGTGAGTGATGTGGCCAAGCCTTAGTTTTTCATGGCAGTATGTCCTTGCTTCCCATACATTTTAGTTACCTTGTCACTTTTTAGTTACCATTGCACACCACTCTCTCTGATTCATTCATGATACCTGAGATTTCACTACTCACCTATCATACATTTTAAGTACATTTTCATTTTTGCTTGGAGGCCAAACACACAATTAAGGATCATATTTGATACTAAGAAGTTACCCTCACAGTCATGCTCCATGGCTTCTTTATCCTTATTAATCTGGCACATCAACTCCAAGTAATCCTATCAACCCATTCCAAGACGCATCCTTGAGATGAGGGTTCAGTGGCCAAATCAGTTTGGACTTTGGAATCATTTCAGTTTGGGAGATGGAGGTATAAATACAACCACCTGGGTCAAGGCTTATTGGGAGAGCAGGTCCTGGTGAAGGGAAGTATGATGGGGAGAAGCATGCAAAGATTTTTAGCTTGGGATGACAGAGGTGGCCATCTTTCTCATTTCCTCCTGAATTACAAATATTTCTCTTTTTTCCCCTCCCACAGGGCCTGGAGCAGTCATTGATGGGGTAAACTCTGCCTCCAGAGCACTGGCATGCCTCTGGCTATCGGGGACCCTCTTTGTCCACTTCTTCATCAAGTTTTGATGAGAAATCCTAGGGTCCTCTGAGCGACGCCTGGCTTCTCCATACCACAGACTTTACTCTTCTACACTGCGGAGGGCAAACCAGTTTTGTTTTGTTTTTGTTTTTCAGCTTGAATGAGTGGGGATGGGGGGAGGGGGTGGGAAGGGTTCTGCAATGTGTAGGATAATCAATCATGGGTGTGTTCAAAGATTGAATCTGTTTCTTCTCCCTTAGCCCTACCTTCTCTTCTGCCCCTCTCCTCATTGTCTTCCCCATAACTTCTGTTTTGGCAAAAAAGTCTGTTTCAGTTGAACCCATAAATGCCCCAGAGATGCACCTTGGTTCATGAAATAGTGCACAAAAAGAATTACATCAGAGAATCCTAGTGTCTATGTCTCTTAAGCTAACAAATCAGCCTTTTTGTTATGCTGTACAAATGACTCCATGTTATGTGTCTGATGACATTGGGTTTGTCTCTCCCATCAGGGTGGATTTTTAATATATATACACATACACACACACACACACACACACACACACACACACACACACACACACATATATATATATATTATTCTACCACCTCCTCTTGGCACTGTACTCTACTCATCACCTCAAATACTTGCAGCATATAGAGGTGTGGGGCCAAGGGGGTTGTGAAACCCACTTAAAGTGGAAGCATATCTGATAAAAGAAAGAAAAAAATCTCCAGAGTATGGGAAACTGGAGCTGAGTGGATGGGAAGAGAAGAGATTGGGGGACTGAGTTTCTTTTTAAACAATTCTTGGCTGGTCAATTTAAAAAAAAAAAAAAGGAAAAAGGAAAAGGATAAATAGGTGGCTGATTCATTGGATCTTATCTAGCTATCAATCAGAGCAATCCTATGACTATCCATCTACTCAACTTGTCTGGTCTATCTATCCATCCATCCAATTATCTATCCACCTGTCCTTCTCTCTAACAATCTATTTACTCTATTTATCAATTTATCAGTGTAATTATCTACATTTCTCTCCAAGTCTCTCCCTCTCTACTCGTACTCATCTATCACTATAATAATCTCTAATCACCTACTGTCTATCTTTCTCCTCATTTCTTTCTCAAATCAACCTCTCCTAAAAAATTTGTGTTTTCCCAATTACATATCAACCTTACACATGAAAGCCAATTTTTCTCAGATTAACCAGAAAGATAAGCAATATCCAGTCACATGGAGATTTGAGAATATCGTGTCCCATTCACCAAAAGTAGGTTATGATAATTCATGAGTTCTATTAGGAATCCATTACTTACTACACACAAAGAATTCTCTTCTCTAGACACAGATGAGTCCCATGTGTACCTTAACTAACTAGCATGATATTTTCCTTTGGGATTTGAATGACCAAGATGCCAGTCATCAGAAATACATGTGCTTTTCTCTCTTTCAAGGAGGCACACATTATGATCTTATTTGACTAAATCCAGGGCATATATATTCCCTAACAAAAGAAAAAAAAAACTATATATACAAAACACTGGTTTCCTGCTATGTGAGCATATTATTCAACCAGACTGAGATTCAGCACCTCAGTGAAGGTCTCCGATCTGCTCTAGTCTGGGTTTGGCCTATTTGAAAACTATCCAGTTAAAAGCTGATCGAGTCCAATTACAGGGCTGGTGTGTTGACAGCGCTCATATTTGTTTCGGAAGCTCTTCTGAGCAGAGGACACTTGAGTGACTGACTTAATTTCCAAGCACTTGATTAACCCAACACTGTAAACAGAAGGGGAAAATATGTGTCACACATGTTTCCTCTTTTCATGGGACTTATCCCTCCAGTGGCTTTGAGGAAGTCTAGCACCATCTTCCTTTTCTCTATATTGTAGCTTGCCGAGAAGAACTTTCATGTCTGTATTTCCGTGGGGCATCTCCTGGGGCAATCAGGAATCGGCCATCCTCTGTGCCAGTGGACCAAAAAGGATTGCAATAAAAATGACCCTGGGTTAGATCTCTCTTTACATATTTAGGGCACTACCAAAAGGGACATGCAAATTGCCATTATTGGTATGCTGACCTGGTGTGCAGTGTAATGCCAGCAGCCTATCTGGCGGGGTGGGGGGGGAATGGGCTGCTCCAAAAGCATCCGTTGAATGCTCTTAACATTTAATATTTATTCTCCTTTCCCCACCATCACAAGCTGCCTCTTTAGTTTTGTCTGTCTCAGCTCCTGGACATGACATACAAAGTGAGAAAATCCATCCATGTACCTTCCACCTCCTTAGGTGTTTTCAGCACACAATACGTCAGGCACTCTAGTGAAGGTCAATTGCTGTGAATGGAATTTTAGTCCTCTCAAATAGCAAGAAAAAGACAACTGCCAGGAGACAGATTCCAGGAACACGTGAGATTAGCCAACATTTCTCTATCTATTCTAAATTCCCAGGAACAATCCAGTGAGCAGGTATGAGGTTAGAACTGAAGGTCAGTCATAAGCATTTCAATTGCTTGATACAGACTCCTGAATAAGTAAGGTCATAGTAAGACATGTCCTATGCAGAATATCTGAGTTGCCATATTGATAAACTAGAGGCATTGCTCAGGAGTAAAGCATATATATATATTAGGAGTAGGACAAGATCAGAGATGTTGTCCTTGTTAGCAAAATTCCTGAATGTCCACGCTGCATGCTTTCTATTGGACTTTCATCTTTCCTTCTAAAAGAAGGATTCCCTAGTCCTCAGTGAGGGAGTACTTAAAGCATTACCAGAAACATAATCTACAATGAGTATTTCCATGCCTTCTCCCTTTTACCACTTGATGGCCTGCCCTCTTGCTACACTTAAATTAAGGATACATAATATTATCTTTGTGAATTCTCCTTCCAATAATGTGAATCATATCCCATCCATTCCTTGGTGGGTAGTCTTATGAAATGCTGTGGTTGAAAAAAAATCATCACCTGATTTCCATTTCCTAGTGATATTACTAGCCAAAACATAAAACCACAGTAAATACTCACTTTCTCCTTCCCATCCCAGTCACTGGAGAGTGGGGGGTACAGAATGTTGGGAAACACAGCAACACAGTTCTGACTTTTTTTTATCCCCATCATCCATAGGAGAAGAGGTATGGGAGGCTTGTGAGATGGACAACTGGGAAGGACAATGAAGTTTCTTCTAGGAGATTCTTTCATGGTTTTCTGCTTTGTTAATTTAATTTTGGTGGTGATGACACTTTTAGAAAATAGAAATTTCAAAAGATAAGACATAGAGGATAAGTGCTCTGCTTGCCATTTTTTTTTCCATTAATAGAGCGTTTTACTGCTTCCGTGTGGCTTTCAGTTCTGCAGGGAGAATCCTTAAGCCTTTTGGGCAGATTTGGCCCAAGTTTGCAAATGGAAGAGCAAGGGTTTGCAGATTGATACTAATGCAAGTTTTTGACCAGCTAGTAGCCCCTTCCTATTTTGTCAATTAGGAGACAAAAAAAGACAAATAATGCAGATAAGACCAAGCGGAATTCAGCAATGAATCTAAGAAGCTCTCATTCCCCTTTCCCAAAGCAAAGTTTAACACTTCCACCAAAGTAATGTCAATGAAAGTGCTCGTGGTAAGGCTAATGCCAAGCTTGTTCTTCTGTAGTTTAATGTCAAGTGCCTGATACAGTCATCTGCAAGTCTAAATGTGTTTTCTTTTTCTGGGTTTTCTTTTTTTGGGGGGAGGGGGGTCCTAGAAACATGCACATATTTTAAGCTTAGAGTATTGGGCATTATTGCTCTGATTTGTTAGTTCATCTAAACAAAGGGAAATGACAGACTTTAATACCTGAAAGATGCCTAAGTCTCTTCCCCTGCAGTCCAGCCCAGGCCAACCTTGGAGGACAACTCTCCTCCACTTGGGTGGTAGGTTCATCTCAGGAGCTGACCAGCATTGAACTGTGTGTGAGAAGCATGCTCCAGGACTCTAGACAAAATAGACGCATATCAGATATAGAAAGGCCCATTTCAGGACCTGTCCAGTCATCTTGTTCTCCACCTAAAGGAGGTTAGCATGCCACACCTGAGGTCAGAAGAAATTCCTAACTGGAGAAGAGCAGAGAACACCAAGGAATCCAGCTAACCCCCTGGGGGAGTACAGAATTGTCACTGCATCAAGAGTCTTTATACACAAAATGTAAAAGAAAGGAGTGATACTCCCAGCTGAAATGTCTTCTCTTCTGCAGCTGTTGTGTGGCCCTTGCCAACATTATCACAGGAAGGAGGGGGAGGAGTGGTTAAGGGTGGGGAAAAGCATCTTCCCCAATTTGATACTGAGCTGTCACCAGGGAGAAACTGGCTTTTAAATAGCTGAAACCAGCCAAACAAAAATGAATCTCCATATCTTTATATATAATCAGAGGAAGCAGCTATAAGTTTTGCTTTTTGGTGAAATACATTTCCCCTTCCTTTGTTTTTGTTCTTTGCATAGCTCTTAGTCCTGGGACCATTCCAGTTTCATTGACCATAAGCCACTCACCTCCCACCCAACCTGTCTGCCATTTACTGCTGCCTTTCCTCCAGCCTTTCCTCCAAGACACACAAATTAGAGGAAAAGCTGGAAAACTTCATAGGTATGTGGTTTAGAAGGCAACGTTTTCTGACATAGACCACATGATATTCTAATGTCCTAATAGTCCTAATGATCACTAAAAACAAACAAATGAGCAAAAAAGAAAAAAAAAGCCAGTCTCATTTTCCACATTGCTTGCTGAAAAGAAGAGAAGTAAATGAAGGGAGAAAGAATTATGTTTGCAATTAAAAGATGGGGCAAAAAAATATTGAAGCAGTTCAGGATGGCTTTCAGGTGCAAAATATCTAGAATCTCAAGTAAAGTGAAGTTTCCATCCCAAAAGTAATAGTTGACTATGCTCAATTCTTTTGGGGCTTTTTAAAAGGACTTCTCTTTATTGAGCTCTAGCATTGTTCAGATGGCTGTCGATAGCTCTAGGAGAAGAAGGTAGACTTATGACCCCCTTAGAGTTCTCTTGAGCCACTGTCAACATTATTTAGCAGAAGTAGAGTTGATGACAATGGTGATAAAAATGATCATGCTGAAATAGGAATCGCTGCCCATTGTATCACTCATGGGGAGCATTTTTAATCATTCAAAAAATTTTGTGACATGTCAAGTGCAGTTGTGAGGAATGTGTGGGTGTATGAAAATGTATCTGTTCAGTACTGAGTCCTTCTTTAGGTTTTAACAAAGTTCTCTATGACTTATCAATGGTGCAGTTCTAGCTGTCAAAATATGGGTGTGCACATTCTCACAATTATCCTTAAAAACAAATCTATGTTCAAATGCTTTAAAAAATTTATCAAACAGAAACAAGAATATAACTTTGTCAGCCTTTTAGGGTTATTTTGATTTAGTTTATTTTTTATTTTAATTTTTCTGTTTTTTTAATTTCAAAAAAACAATGAAGTCATTTTTTGGTCAATAATTGTATTAAGGGTGAATATACTACCTGAATTTTTGTGCATGTTACATTGTAGTTGTAACCTTTTCTAATTCAGGATGAATAAGAGATGGTTGTGATTGTGCAGTGTATCAATAAAGTTCAAAGAAATTTGTACCTTTTGGGGGGCTATTTATTAGGCTTTGTTGGATGTTGGGGTTGACAAACATACATGAACATGTACATCATCTCATTTATTGATACTCTCGGTCCTATGGGCCAGGATGTGATTATCAACCTATATTTCCAATGATATAAAAATTGCATCAAATATTTTCATGTCTCCCGATCTCGACCTACCCCCACCTCTGCACACATGTGATAAGTGGATCAATTTGGATAAAATCAATATCTTCCTGAAGTTGGTCTATTCAAACTTCTTTCAACTTATTCATGAGGAACATGCCAACTATGTGGTTTACCATCCTTATATGACATGAACCTTCAGACCTATGGGGTTTGACATTGGCACAAACAAATGAAAAAAAAAAGTCAGGTCATAGATGAGAGAATTTTCACAAAACTGTAAGGACGCTGCTCAGCATTGATGCTTTGTTCTGTTTGATTCCTGATGCTTGCAGCTACTGAATCAAAGACTACTATGATGTTGTAAATATGGCAAGAGATGGTAAATATCTCGTGGATTGATTCAAATAGAATTATATGCTGACGACTAATTTTTCTTCAGCCTCTGTGTTATGGAAACATTTTTAAGACAGTGCAGAATATGAAGAAGCTACTACACTAAGAATCAGGAAAGCTTTCCTATTTCCTGTAGTCCCTTATTACCACATCATCATCTTTCTAGCTTCACTCAGCTCTCCCCCCCACCACAACTCTTTCCTATTCATCTGTTCCCACATTTTTCCTTCATCAGCACTTAGTCTGTCAATTATCCTTAGACCAATATATTCTGTTGCTAGTTAGTTATATGATCTTGGCTGAGTCATTTAACTTATTTTGTCTTTTACTTTCCTCATCTCTAAAATAATGGAACTGTACCAGGCAATCTATAAAGTTCTGTCTAGCTCTGAAATTCTACAATATATTTCTATTGCTTTTTTTAAACCCCTGGATTTTCATTAAGTTGACTCTAAATCAGAACCTATTGGTACAAATGTGGCCTATATTTTGGAAGCTGAGTTAAAATCATCCAACTTCTTTTCATAAAGTTTTTATAATTTGATAGTAAATCCTGCCAGGAGTGAGAAGTTGGTTCTGGTCTCAGCTTTGCCTTTGACTTCTGGGTTTGACCATGAGCTTCCCTGTGCTTTTAATTTTTTCTATCAGAGATAGGATCCAAATAAAAAAGAAGAATGGGCCAATATGCTTTGAAAATAAGTGTCAAAAATATAATGTATAGATAGATGATTATAGTTTCCAGAATACCTGATTTATTTCGAATGAGTGACATACAAATATAGCTGATTACCAATTTTCCTAGTCAACTAATAGCTTTAGTAATCATTTATTTTTCTCTCTCTTTTCTTCTGCCCTTTCATTAGCTTCTTTCTGCTCACATCCAACCCTCCTCTTTTCCCACTTATATTATAACTTTCCCCCTTCCATCTATTCTCCTGCTAGGGTGGGCATTTATCCTTCTCTTACTCCATCTAGGCACTCAGAGTACTATCAATCATCTGTGTACCAATTTATTCCTCCATCAGCTAACCACTCACCTAGCCATTCACATATTATTTCCCCATTTATCTCCCCCTTATTCCATCTATCCACTCATCCACTTCCCTAATGCAACTATCCTCCATCTATTTATTTAAACCATCTAGCCATTCCCCATCTGTCAATCCATCTACCTAGCATCCTCAAGCTAACCTTTGGCAGACATACCTATTTACCAACCCACTTCAATGTAATGAAAATCTTTTGCTGTTATCTCTCCATTCAGCAAGGGAGGCTTTATCTAGTTATTCTTAAGCACAGCAGTTAAATGATGGAGGAATCATCAGATGCATTTTTGTTATCTTTCCGCAAAATACATACTATTAAAAACATAAACACAGAGAAATGCCTCCAGAGATGTATGATTGGTGTACCTATTCCTATCGAGATGTATTAAAGTGGAAGGAGGTTGGGAAAGCAGGGATGGTTGGGAAACACCCAGATGAGCAGATGTTGATGTTTTAACTCTCTACCATGCCTCTGCAAGGAACAGAACCCATAGCATTTGGAAATATGTTGAAGGTACTGGGACTGCTTAGCCTTAGGAAGAGAACACTCAGGCTATCACTTTCTCAAAATACGTGAAGGGTTGTCATATGAAAAGGGGATTCTGCTCTGAAAGCTAGAAATAGGACCCATGTCTGAAAGGTACAGGAAAACAGAAAATTTTGTCATAAAGAACTTCCTAAGAATTAAAGCTGTTTTAAATGTGAATGAGCTATCTTAAGAAGCAGAGAGTTCCCATTTGCTTGAGTTGTTTAAATGGAAATTGAGAAATCAAGGGTTTGGATGGGATATTATAGAAAGTAATCAGAGAATGAATATTCTAGAGGTTTGACCACACATATAGGATCCCTTTCAAATCTCAGATTCAATAATTACAAAAGACATCACTGGTAAAGACAGCATGGAAAAAATGACATTCAACTTAAGACTGTATTCTTAATTGTGTAAAAACTTTATTTGAAAAGGAAAAAAATACTCACATGCACATGCACACATGGAAAATGATATAAAAGGAACATGTACCCTTTAGCTAAATTTCTGAAAAACTAAACTTAAAATGATGACATCTCCTTCTAAGCCTATCCAGATTTTCCTAAGAATCATGGAATGATCCTCTTCCCTTTATCTATTCAGTTTTAGCAAAGACTGAGGCTTTAGAAAGGATTAAGAGGTTACTGGTTTCCAATTCCCCACAGAAAGGTGAAGAATTGAGGTCTGTGTATGTAAAACAGACAGGTGATAGACTACCTATACTTTTATTGTGGAAACATTATGGCCACAGAAAAAGTCAACCTACCTGCCTTGACTGACTGAATGAATGAATGAAAACTCGAGTGAATGAATGACTGAATTAATTAATTAACCAATGAATTTAATGGATTTGAAAAGAACTGAAACCATAATTGGTTAAGGGTAAACTATTATCTTGATCTCTTGGATAGCCAGATAGCACTAGATAGTGCTTCATTTTCAAGATGGCTACAGCATCCAGCTTAAAACCTAATTTAGTACCATACCCACTATATTTCAGTGGATCAAGCTGCTACCTGGTTGTACTATACCCACTATTCTTCAGTGGATCAAGCTGCTACCTGGTTCTTTGATGAAGAAATAAAGGAAAACTTCTGGTGATGAGATTCTCAAATAATATTAGACTGATTTTTTTAAGGATTTGGTAGCCAAAATTTGAGACTTAAGTATGTATGTGTATATACATATATATATATATACATATATATAATTCTACTTATTATGCAGATATATTTGCATTTCCATATGTATATTTTATGTGTATGCCTCTTCCTAAATGTAAAGTACTATATAGGTGTTTGATGATGATGTTTTTTAAATCAGCATTACATGAGTATTAATGTGTGTTGTGCACTTTTCTTTAAATTGACCTGCTCCAGGCAAATTTCAAGGCAGAATCTTTAGTTCATTATCAAGTAAGTACTAAAAATGTTAATGTTGTTTTTGGGTAAAACAGAACAAAACAGAATAAAGATAATCTTTGCCCTTACTATTAGAGATGTGCTCTCCCTTGCAGTAGTCCCTCTCCCTTTTTTTTTTTTTTTTAGCCCCAATCCCTAGGCTAAAGCTTTCCTCTTCTGTGCCCCCAACTAACTGTATACATGCAATATTTATTGGATTCAGTAATGAAAAGCTCATTGAATAGGTGACTTTTATTCTTGGTGGTGGGTTAGACAAAGGAAATAAATATTTTTCATTACTGAGACAAGAACTTGAACTGCATTGCAGAAAGAGTTAGTATCCATTTCTCTGTCCATGGTACTGAGTTCAGGAATATGATTTAGGGAAATGTAAATAGAATTTCCTAAAACAAAATAAAAAAAAAAATCTCCATACCTTGTAAGGGCATGTTGAGAATCAAAAAATGCTAATTCTAGTCCCAGGTTTTGAAAAATTGTGTGGTTCTTTGTTTCTCTGTTTGAAAGGGGAAGACCTTTTGATACTGTTAGCATTTCCCTGAAGTTATTAGGGAGAACATACCTATAACATAGATCCCCTACTCCTCCAAGTCCATCAGAACTATACACTATATAGCACTATACATATCCATTAGATGTCTTAATTTTATAGAATCTTTATTTGGAAAGGAATTCCATAGGTTATCTGTTTAATGATCCTGTCTACAACAATATAGGTCATCTAGCCTCTGCTTGAATACATCTAACAACTAGAAACTCACTACTTATTAAGGCATGCCATTCTATTTTTAGATAGCTCTATTGATTTCAGAAGGACTGTTTCAACTAAACTGAAATCACCCCAACCCGTGTACATTAATCAGTATACAATTCATCCCTTCCTTTCCTGAATCATGAATTCATCTTTAACAGCTTTTTAAAGTACTGTTCCTAAAGATGGGTGGGGGGATGAGTTTTTGATTAAGCAGTCAGAAGGTCACAGATGATGCAAGAGGAAGGGAGGTGGGGGAAGGCAAAACACACACAGCTGTAGTAGTCAACCAGATGGAATTTGACACTTTCGATGTCTAACAAGAGGGGTCAGACCATTAATTGCTAGGCAAAGTAAGAATAACAGGAAAAAGTGGGTGTATTTGAAAATAATTTATCATATGCCTGGTACATAAAAGCAATGGAATCCCCCTTCATACTGGATACAGTCACATGATCTTTACCAACATTATTTTATATGTGGTACCTTAAAAAAAAAGTCTAAAAAGGTGCCTTGGATTTTTTATCTTTGGACTGGATGGCCAGCTTCTAATGAAGGAGAAACAATTCAAGGTAAGTGGCTCTAGAAAGCAGATATCATTATGCCATCTATCACAAGAGTAAGAAAAAACTGTAGTCTCTGCTGAGTGACAAGAGAGTGCAGGTGCATCTCAAGATAGAAAAGTCAATTCAGCACAAATCAGTCATTCAATTAGTAAGTAAGCACTTACTATTGTGCCAGATTGTCTTAGGAACAAAAAAGCGGGGGTAGGGGGAACAAAAATCTAGTACTCATTCTCAAAGAATTACATTCTAATGGAGGAGACAACATGCAAATAAGTATATATACAAGATACATGGAGTGCAAATGGAAGGTAATCTCAGAGAGAAATATTTTGAATGTGGGAGAGAGGTAAACAGAAAAAGCTTCCTGTGTAAAAGGTGATTTGACCTGAATCTAAGAAAGGCAAGAAAAGCAACAAGACATAAGAAAGAAGAACATTCTAGGCAACCAAGCAGACAGACAGTGAAAAGGCTCTGGGATGGACAATAAAGTGTCCTGTGCAAAGAACAGAAAAAGAGTCAGGATTCATAGATCATAGAAGAGTATGTGAAAGGGAATAAAGTGTCAGAAGACTAGAAGAGTAAGAAAGTTCCATAGTGGGAAGATTGTCAAATACAAAAGAAAGAACTTTTAATTTTATCCTGAAAGTAATAGGAAGTCAATGGAGTTTATTTAGTAGTATGATAATATGGATTTGCATTTTATGAAAATCACTGTCAGAATAGTAATAGATGGATTAGAATGGAGAAAGCAGGGAGATCAATTAAGAGACTATTGCATTAATGCAGACAAGGGTGTACTAGGATGGTGGCTATATGAACAGAGGGAAGAAGAAACATGAGACGTCAGAACATATTGCATAACTGATGAGAATGTGAGGAGCCAAGGATGACACTCCCAACTTTTTGACTGGGAGAATGATGGTGGTCTCCATAGTAATAAGTAAATTCAGAAGAAAGGATTATCTTGGGAAAAAGGTGGAAAATTCCACTTTCAATATGTTTAACTTGAAATGTCCAAAAGATAGTTGGTAAGAAGTGATTGGAGTTCTATAGCGAGGTTAGGACTGAATATATAAATAGCTGCATAGAGATGATAATTGGAAGCATAGGAGCCAATTAATTCATTAAATGAAATAGTATAGAGGGAGAAGAAAAGAGAACCCAAGATAGATTCTTGGGGGATACTTATAATTAGTGGGCATAATCTGGAGGATCCAACAGAGAAAGAGTGATCATACTAGTGGAACAGAGCTCGGAATTGGGAGTGCCAGTCACTGTACTCCCAGTTCCTCCTTGTCCTCCCCTTCTTTATGTTTCGATATATAATGAAAATTGAAGAACATCTACTAAGTGTCTCATATTTTTTGCACTCCCCCAAACCCTTCAACTTGGAATGGAAAAGCATGAGATGCTACTACTTGGGAGAGAAAAACAGGCCTGATTATCCTTAGAGACCCTCCCTTCCTTTTTTCTTCCTCTTGTTCTCTGCACAATGATATGTGCAAGGATGGTTACTGTGGTTACATGACCAAACCACTTCTGTTTCTCTCTACTCATTGCTGAAAGTCAGGGCTCAGGGGATTCAGTTTATTAGAAGCAGTAGTAACTATAGTAGCTAAGTCAGTCGTGGGAATGGCAGAAGGGATTCTTTGGTGGTATTCAAATACAAAGGCTCCAGTTCTCTTCTATGGACACAGTTAGAGTCTCAATTTCACATGGGTTATTTTATTTTATTTCTACTTTATCCTGTGATACTGCAGCATGGATGATTCTATATGTGATTTCTCTCCCTTTCAGAAGATTTTCTACCCTTTGTGATGGTGCCTCCAGTATCTGAGTCAGTCCACTCGTTTGAATGCCTCCTCTTTGATGTAAATTTCTTGTGGAGTTACTATCAGAATTTTCTTTTATATTTCCCTTGCACTTCTCCTGAACTGAACTCCATTCCAAGAGGGAAAACTGGCTGGGAAGTCTGGAAATTCTGCTCCTTTCCTTCCTTTTAGTTTAGTTTTTTAAGGGAAGGCATCTATAGGATCCTCACTGGGGAAGAAAAGGAAAGGGTAAAGACAGACTCTAATCTAAGAGTTGGTAATGTTGGTATCCACCTAAAGCACAATATGGAATACAATTTAGCACTATTTAATGCTCATAGTTTTTGATACCAGAAAATGCTATTCACCATAGCATATCAACAAGAAATGCTGAATTTAAAAGGAAAAACTAAAAACAATAAATGTAAAATACCTTCATTAAAATAATAAAAGCTGTACAACTTTAGATGGGATAGATAGGAAAAATTCCCCAAAATGTGAGATATCCAAACATGGGATGAGTTACATCCCATATCTCTCTTGCATTAATCTAATTGTTAAAAAACATATATACATATATATATATACATATATATATATATATATATATATATATATATCTGTTAGAAAGTTTGCTTGCTTGTTTTCTAATATCAAACTTAAATTTGGCTCTTTGCTACTTCCACCTACTGATCATTGGCCTCTGGAGCCAAAGACAGTGATTTTAATTACCTTTTCACATGATGGCACTTCAAATACTTGAGTGTGACTATCATGTCTTCACTAAGTCTTCTATTCTTCAGAATAAACACATCTAGTTCCCTTAATTAAGTCTCATATAGCATGGTTTCCAATCCTCTTACCATGATGGTTACCCTTTCCAGCATTTGCTCCAGTTTATCAGTGCCTTCACTAAAATGTGTTACATATATCTGAACAAAGTACCAGGGCAGTATGGCCAGAGCAGTACAGGCTAATATTTTAAACTTTGTTGTCATTGTTATTCGATATACTGCTCTACTATTAGGGCCATCTGAGATCACATGAGTTTGCTTTTTTATTATTATTTTTTTCCTACCACATCATTCTCTTGACTTACTGGAAGAGTAGTCACATAGTAATCCAAGATCCCTTTCATAGGGAATATTGCATTCTTCATCCAGTGCTTATACCAAAGCATAGAACTTTAATCAATCAAATACTTATTAAGCGATTATTTTATTGCAGACAGTGAGCAAATTTTGGGAATACAAAAAAAAGAGCAAAAAAATTGTTCCCCTCAATGATCTTAGTTACATAAATACATATACACATATATAATGTATATATATATATATATAAATATTATATGTATGTTTATATTTATTTATGTATATGTGAATATTTACATTACATTTACATCTTCATAGCTCTCTCTCATTAAAATATAAAATTCTTCAGGGGATAGATATTTTTTTACTTTTTCTTTATATTCCTAGAACTTAGATTAGTGCCTGGCACTCATAAACACATATAGCAAAGAGGCAAATTTATACACACACACATATATAATATACACACATATGCATATATCACACACACATATATATGTATAAACACACATCTATACATATATGCAGGTGCATACACACACTGATATGTGTGTGTGTGTGTGTATATATATATAAAAACCCTGGTATGTATGTATACACACACACACACATATATATATGATAAATAGAAGCTGGAAGATACTATTGGGACTAAGAAAAGGTTGAGTAATAAGCAAAAAATATTCTCTGAGGCAGATACTAGGAAGGAAAGCTCCCTGACAAATTGCATCTTACCATATTTATCCCTATATTTTAGCCCATCCATATTTTTTTTTCTTGTTGCTAGAGCTTTTCATATTTTCTACCCCTTCCAACTTTTTCCCTTCCCTATTTGTTAAACATGTCTGCATCCAAGTAATAAAAATGTTGAATTGCACAGGTGCAAAAGGACATCTTGGAGTAGTCCACTAGAGGGCCTCACTAGGATTTGAACTCAACATTCTTGGGATTTAGAAGATGGGAAACATTTCAATAGTTACCAATCATAGAATCATAGATGTAGTTATAGAGGGAACAGCTGAGGCCATTGAATCCAGCAATTTCATTTTATGGATAAGGAAATTGAGGCACAAAGAAATTTAATAACTGTCCCAAAATCACTTAGGTAGTTAAAGGTAAAAAGTAGCACTCAAACCTGGACTCTATAATATGAAATACAATATCTTTTCTCTTGCATCAAACTGCTGAAATGAAGGATTGCTGCTACCTTTTACTGGGATTCTTCCTTGCATCTATTCTGCTCATTAACTCTTTTTTTTTTTTTTTTCCCTGAGGCTGGGGTTAAATGACCTGCCCAGGTTCACACAGCTAGGAAGTGTTAAGTGTCTAAGGTCACATTTGAACTCAGGTCCTCCTGACTCATTAATTCGTTTAATTCCCTTTCTATCATTTATCCAAATGCTCAAAATTCATATCTATGGATAGAAGTGTTCTCATGGATAGAGATGATGTCTTCATAAATTGCCAAACATTGCAATTCTACTGTAGAGAGCACAACTTCTTTGGGCTGGCTGCATTGTTCAATGTACAAATATATGCCAAAAAATTATTTTATGGAAAACTCACACAGAGCAAGTGTTCACAAGGTGGCCAGAAAAAATGGTACAAGGACACTCTCAAGGTCTCTCTTGGAAATTTTTGCATTAATTGTATCGCACGGGAGACACTGACACAATATCACCCAGCATGGCGTGCCCTCATCAGAGAAGGTGCTATGCACTATGAACAAAGAAGAATTGAATTATCCCAAAAGAAACATAAGATACACAAAATTAAAGAAGCCATTCCAAACGTTCATATGGACTGTTTGTGTCCGACTTGTGGCAGAGCAGTCTGAGCTCATATTGGTCTGATCAGCCACAGTTGGACACACTAACTTGACTCTAACATAGAGATGATGTCCTCTTCTAGAATGAAGGACAACAACCAAAGGAAAGAAAGAAGAAGGTATATTCAGGGAGTAGCAAGTAGACCCTTTTGGCTGGCCATTGAGTTTTGGGTAAGTCACAGTAGGATATAAGAATAGACAAGAAATACTGATGCTACACTAAGGAGTCTGGACTTTACATAGTAGAGGGACTCTGAAAAATAATGAGCAATTTCCAGTTATTCTTCAATTTGTTTTGTGTTTTTTTAAGAGGATCATTGAGTTTTTTTTTCTGTTAAATCAATTTCTTCAGTCTAAGAAATCAACAAAACAATAGATTGTCAGGATTTGTAGTTTGTGCCAGTTTTTGAAGTATAGATACACCAAAAAATTAACAGTTTACCCTCGTCAGCTTGCTCTAGGACAAATCTGGTTATGCAGTATTACATAAGAATAGGGATTGAAGAAAGAAAAATATTGTAGATAGGAAAACTGATGGTCTATTTCAAGAGAAGTAGGACTTGTAACTATCAGAAAATCCACATTGCAGTAGTGCCAATAGGCAAGTATCCAAGACTCCTTTTTGCATCATCTGTAAAATGGGGATTCTTACATTGTTCCTACTCTTGTATCAGTATTGTTTTGAGGAAAATACTGAATAGATTGTAATATCTTATATAAAAGTAAGCTTTAATTTTTAACACATGGTCCCTACCCTTGAGAAAGTTATAATCTGATCATTTAGATAAGATCATAGGGCCATAAATGTCACAATAGAAACTCCTGTAGTGGTCATCTACACCAATCCTACTAATTTTATCAGTGACACAGAAAAACTTGACCAAGTTGAAGTGGACAATGAGTAGGAAAGCTGGAGTGTATACCTCTAATTCCACAATCTGCATTATTTTTATTGTAGTATCAAGTATAAAAAATATTTAATGAACTGTTAAACTTTATAGTATGTATACTAAATATGCCAGTTAAGCAAGAGAAAACAGTTGAATAAGATCTTTGAAATAACAGATTGTTTTAAATTTCTTGACCAAGGTCATGAAAGATAAAGGGACATTTTTTTTTTTACTGCCAGCTTTCCTTGCTCAGAGGAGGCAGTAGAGATAGAAAACCCTTTTCCCTGACCACCAGCTGCCACTGTGGTACCTCCTGTAAGCCATCCCACAGTACATCTTAAAGACCATTAACAGTCAGAGCCCTGAATGAATGCCAGCACAGGGGAGCTCTGGGCCACCACAGACGCAGACGTCTGCCGGATGGCACATCAGTAAACAGCTCCACGGCAATCAATTTGGCTTTTTTGATGAAGACAAAGCCATAGAGGAAAACCATTAGAACAGATAATAAAGGCCCTTCTTGTACAGTTAATAGAGAGACTCCTGGATGGAACAAGCCCAGCTGTTACTGCTGAAAATTTACTTCTGTTTTCAAGTTCAAATAGAGACTAAAACATTATCTTCTCGGGAATTGATTTTACGTCTTCCAAACACATATGCCACCTTAATTGTGATTTGTGTGATAGTTCAGCTGCTGAAAGCTTTCGTTTATCTCTACCTGGTTAAACAACTTTAAATAATAACAAGTCAATATATCTGTCTATTGACCAGACTTCTCCTCTTCTCCCCAGAGCTTAATGTTGGGAATGGAGAAGGAATTTAACCCTTCAGAGCTTGTCTCTTAGACTCATTATTTTCTGCTGCCAAACCTCCTGGGATGGCACAGATGTGGGACTATTGTTTACTTAACCAAAATTAAAATGAAATAAAAGCCACCCAATATAGCCTCATCTCTGGGTCAGATCTATTCCTGGTATCTAGTCTTGTCTCTTCAGCTACTTTCTTTAAAAAAGGTTAGTTGTTTTTTGTTTTTTTTTTGTTTTTTACTATTTGATTAAATATAGAGAAAAAAGAAGTCAAAAATTTGCTATTTCTCCCCTTTGTTCCTCTGCTCATGAAGCAGAGGCTATTTTGTTTAGGAAACCTGGTGGAAGTGGGGGTAGGGCATTGGGAATTGTATTTTCTTTTGTTGCAAGTGGCTTAGAGCATGAAAAAGATGACAGGTTTCTCTGGGACTAAAACTATATTTTTCATAAAACAAAGCAACACCACTGTGTGGATAGATTGTTCCCTAGGAGACATACTTTTTCCTAATAATGCTTAATGTTTGCTATGGGGATGGGGTGGGGAGTGGGAAGGCTTGACTTGGTTCACATGCCCTTAGGTCCAGAATTCGTTGTTGAAAGGGTTTTTGTTGTTTTTCTTTTAGAGATCCAGTTATTTATCATTTTCTTTAGGGCAAAGGGAAACTGGGAAGCAGGGTAAGCAGAAATCTCAAGAAATGATCTTGTCTAGCTCATCTTGGATTTTATTCCTCTATGTTCAGGAAGCAAGATTTTACTGGATAAACTAGAAAAGGTTCTATTTCAGATCTATATCGCATTAGGTTTTTCCCCTTCATACTCTTTCCTCAAGGTTTAAAGATTCTCTCTCCCAAGATAGGAATATCATAGAACCACAGATTTAGAATTTATGGGACTATAGAGGTCATCTATTCTAATGTCCTCATTCATCCCCAGGATGCAAAGTGACTTCCCAAGGTCACATCATCAATAAATGGGAAATGTATAACTTGAACCCAGGATTTCAGATTGCTAATTATTTCCACTACATTTTCCTGCCTCTGCTGGAAAATCAACATAAATTACTATGGCTTGATACCATCTAGAGAAACATATACATATATAATATTTCTCATATGTATTATATTATATATATATAAACACACATAAATAATATTTCTTAAGAAGGGTTAGAGAGAAAAGGAGGGAAATTATTTAGCTTATTTAGTGATGAAATTAGCATGGAGAGAGAAAAAATGGAAGTCATGAAAAGGCTCCTTTCATTATCTAACCCTCTCTAGCTTTGTTTCATAATTAGCAGAATCTTCATTGGAAGAATTCTTCATGTAAGCTTGGGTTATGAGTTGAGACACCTAGATTCTATACCTCATAGTGCAATTTTGGGATTTTCACCTCTGAGTCTCAGTTTCCTCATTTACAAAATGAGTGGGTTGAGTATGAGGCACCTTTTATTCTTTTGAAGCAATGGATTTTACTCTAAGGCAAATGATTATTATAAATATTAAAATAACTCATTACTCCTTTTCTGAATCATGGCATGACATAGTCAAACATTTGTCATTTGATATGAATTTTTCAATTCATGTCACATAAAAAGTGTATTAATTTGTGCTCAGTTGGTATCCTAGTTACTACAACACATAGAAGATCTGTAAGATGTCTTTAAATTCCACATTTTGGGATAGTTCACCCCCCCCCAACCCAGAAAAAGCAGCATACCCAAACTGTTTATGGTTAAAACTGGACTGCTAGGTTCCATGCTAATAGTGCAGGGATTAGAATACTAGACCTGGAGTGAAAAAGATGGGCTCATATCTGGCCTCAAAACAACGATTAGCTGTGTGACTCCCAGTAAGTCACTTAATTGATTTACCTTAGTTTCCCTGGTTGTCAAATAGGATAATAATTGCATCTGCCTCTCAGGATTGTTATGAGGCCAAAGGAAATATTTATAAATGACTTAGTACAGAACTAGAACATAGTAGAACATAAGCTATATAAATGCTTATTCTTTTCTACCTTGTCATTGTCAATATTGTTAATAATGCAAATCCGACAATTTTGTTTGTGAAACCCTTTCCATTTTCAATTATTGTTGTTTGGTAGAATTTTCCCCCCTTATGTTCCAATATTCCAATGTATCTACTATCACATATATAAGTGTGCCCTCCAATAATTCAACTTATAGCCATGCTATGTAACTCCTGTCTATGTCTATGTCTATGACCTCTCTAGGAAAGTGAGCACCAGACAACCAGAGATATGCAATTATATAGCCTCTAAGGGTCTATGTTCAAAGGCAGCAAGCATTGGGCTGCAGGGAAGAAAGGAGGGAAGGGTCCCATATGAACGTTCCAGAAGAAAAGGAAGCTCCAAAGTGGTCAAAAAAAGTCTCAGTTGAGGAACCTTGGAAAGCCTGAAGGAATGTCTTCACAGTGATTCAACTAGGACATCCCAGTTCCACAGGCTTTGTCTTCAAAACCTAGATAAATACCCAAGAGGCATTGCTTTAAACTTCCAAATATGGAGGAGTGGATAGGGAAAGGCATCAGGGGAAAGTAATGAGCACAAGAACACAGATGATCCAAAGAAAGACCACATTACCCAGAAGCTGACCCCTTACCAAGAAGTGAAATGGGGTGAAATCCTTACTCAAAACAGGAACAAAATCTGGAGAGATGAATAAACAAAAATCCCTCCATTATCTATCTATCAAATTCTTTTCCAACTCAATTCAATTCAGATTTCATATCAGTTTAGTTTTAGAGATCAGATTTCTTGCAATTCTTTTCTCTTTTAATCTTTTGATTTTGCTATAATAGTTTTTGTTTTCTTTTCAATTTGTTGATTTCTGTTTGTAACTTGGTTTTTAGGCAGTCCTTTTCTTGGACAAGGATTATCACCTTTTTGTTTAAGTTATATATTATTGTTTTATATATATATATGTTATTAAATTATATATCTTGTTTCTAATTCTTTCCTCCTTAATTTTTATTTCATAAAATTTCTTGCTTCACTTCTTCTGAAAAATTATTGCAAATATAGAAATTTCAGGAAAGAACAAGTAACTACACAACAAATGCAATCAGAATCAAAGGGAGAGAGAAATGACTTTTCTATAAGGACTACATGAAAACATAGAAGTGAAGCAAGAGATATATGAAATCAAAAAATTAAAAGAGAAAAGTAATGCAAGAAGTCTGATCTCTAAAGCTAAACTGATAAGAAATCTTAATTGAATTGAGTTGGAAAAGAATTTGGTAGATAATGTAAGAATCACTGGATTCTATGAAAACAATTATTAAAAAAGAGTGCATACAACATATTTCAAGAAATCATTGATGAAGACTGTCCTGTTCTAGTAGGTCAAGAGAAGAAAGTAGGGAAGAGAAATAGTATTTAATAAGTGCTTACTATATGCCAGTCATTGTGCTTTACAAATATGTCATTTAATTCTCACTACAATCCTATGAATTAGGTACTATTATTTTCCTCATTTAACAAATGAAGAAACTGAGGCAGTTGGGTTGAGAGACTTAATCAAGATCACATAGCCAATGAATATCAGAGGCCAGATTTAAACTCAGATACTCTTGATTCCAGACCCAGCACTCTATCTTACTATATCTCCTAGCTACAAGTAAAGATAGAAAAAAAAATCTAAGGATCATCTCTTGAATAAAAATCTACAAGGAAACATTCCAAGACCATTGTAGTCAAAATGCAGGCTTCCTAAGTTAAAGAAAAAAATCTTCCAGGCTACTCAGAAAGAAACAGTTCAACTACAGAAATTCTTGTAACTTCCCTCCCCGCAAAAAAGACAAAATCTTATAACACAAAGTTCCAAAAGTCAAAAGAGATGGGCTTACAATCAAGACTAACTTACCCTACATAAGTGAGTGCAATTTCAACAGGAGTTTTACTTTGGGAAGATTGACTCTTAAAAGATTAAAGAACTTTTTAAAAATATCTAAAGAAGAGATTGTTAGGAACTTTGAAATAGAAACACAAGAAAACATAGAAATATAGAAAAGTAATTGTTGTTGTTCAGTCTTTGTTCTATAAGAAGACCAATGACATTCAGGAGAATGATGTCTTGATTTGTAAATGAATTGGACTTCAGTGAGGCAGAGCTATATAATAATCATCAGCCTCACTCTCTCCTCCAGAGCCATCTAAGTTCAATGGCATAACTTAGGTCAGAATGACTAAGAGAGATGGTCCTATGGGTAGAGTGAGACCTTGAACTTTTTAAGCTAAGGTCTTAATTTTTCTGTGGCAACACCCATTCAGTGATTTAAACTTAAGTAACAATTGATACATAAGATAGCTTACTTTGTCTACTCAAAAGAATGAATCTGGGAAGACAAGACTCTCCAAATGTAGTTCTAATGGGAGAAGACATACTGTCCCCTCAATTTTTTCTCCTTATTCTACTCACTTCATTTTCAGCCCTTTTACATCCTACCTAAAATTCTTTAAATTATATTTTATTATTTCTTACTATGAAGTCATATTCTATTATATGAATATATCACACTTTACTCATATACTAATTTTGTTTTTTTCACTTAATATTATTTTATTTTTTCCAATTATATATAAAGACATTTTTAACATTCATTTTTATAAGATATTGAGTTTCAAATTTTTCTTACTTTCTCTTTCCCTTCCCTCTCCCCAAGATAGCAAGCAATCAGATACAGGTTATACATATACAATCACTTTAACATATTTCACAATTTTCATATTGTGAAAGAAGAATCAGAACAAAAGGGAAAAACCATGAGAAAGAAAAAAACTTTTTTTTAAAGCAAAAACATTATGTTTTGATCTGCAGTTAGACCCCATAGTTCTTTCTATGGATGCAGATAGCACTTTTTCATCTCAAGTCTTTTGGAATTATCTTGGATCACTGTAATGCTGAGAAGATCTAAGTCTATCATAGTTGATCATCAACTGTTACTGGGAACAATGTTTTCCTGCATACTCTAATTTCCAAAGATATATCTAAAGTCCTCTCCTTTATACAGTAGTAATGGTGTTAAATAGCAAGAAATCAGAGGTCATAATTTGGGTTGGCTCTAGTTTAAGGGTCTGAGAAGAAGAAGAAGGAACGTTAAAAGGAAGAATGCACTAGTGTAGAAAGAGGAAAGATTGTAATGATGCTGTAAGAGAAGAGTACAAAAATTGAGGAAATTATGGTGGTATGGACGTCAGATGAGACTCACTAATATGAAATGGGAAAATTGTTTAGTATAGAAGTAAGTCAAAAACAGGGAAATAGACAAATGGTACATATTAAGAGGAGGAATAATAACAGAAAATCAATACTCACTAGCAAAACAAACTTGATAACCTTGAAGAGGAGATTGAAAAGAAAACTAGAATCTAAGGGGATGTCTGGAGATACCTCTCTAAAAACTGAAGAATGGTTGAACAAATTGTAATGTATTAATGTAATAGAACATAAATGCACAGTAGGTATGATGAAAGATAATTTCATAGAATACTGGGTAGGATGTTATGACTGAAAATGAAGTGAGCAGAATAATGAGAACAATTTATATAATGACTACAATGTAAAGAAAGAAACCTTTGAAAAATTATGAACTCTTATCAAGTAAAATTTCTCCAGAGAATCTAAGATGAAATATGCTACCCTTTTCTTGACAAAGAAGTTCTAGACGTGTGCAATGACATAGTTTCAGATATAGACACTTTGCAATTCCATTTTAGTTTGCAATTTTGTCACAAAGTGTTTTTGGTTTGTATTTCTTTTCTTGGTTTTTATTGGATCAACTTTATTGGTGTAGAAAAAAATAAAAAGAGGATCATTGTAACATTCTTTAAAATGGCAGAAGAGAACAGAAGGAAATTCCAAAGGAAATAGAGCCAAGCAAGGCAGTTTTAAAAGTAATGTGTAGAATTTATTGCATATATTTTCTTATTTTAAAGAAAAGCAACTGGTATGAAATGAAAATTCATGGTTTCATATAGACTTTTCTTTTTGTGTTCTGTTGTGTATATAGAAATACTTTTTTGGGTGTTTAAATTCAAAATGAAGAATTAAAATATATTCAAAAGGAAAAAATAAGATGGAGCCCACCAAATGCCTATCAATTATTCTTCATTATTCCTAAGGGACCAAACCATCTATTTTCCTAGTTGTACATTTCAATGATGGCATCCTTGTGATTTTTCTACTATGTCATTTTTCATTTGTGGTATGCTGCCACCTGCTTTTGGCTACAATGCCTCTGTCCATTAGTATTGGTTAATCCTCAAATTCAGTTTGTTTAAGGCTATAGTATATCATGACTTATAGCCATCATTTCCAAATCTCTCATAATTACAGCCTATATAGTTATATATATATATATATGTATACATATATATACACATATATATATATATATGTATATATATATATATATATATATATATATATATATATATATATATATATATAAACTCTAACAATGTTTAAATTCTTACTTTCCTTTTTCTCTTTTCCACTAGCCTTCCTTCTTAAATTCTCCATCCTTCCAGTCCATCAGTTATTTAATCAGTGTGAGTCAATGATAACTCACAAATCATCTGGGATTTTTCAGCTGTCCTTGAAGAGTTGCTGAAAGTCCATTATCTATGTCCATGATTTAGTTATCCTGGTTCTTGGATGATCAATAAACACTTGATTATTAAATCAATATTTGTAATTTTCCTCAAATGTGGCCATTTTGGAAGGGAATGATGCAACTAGAAGACTTAGTGGATAAAAAACTAGGCCTGGAGTGCCCAGAAAGATTTGTGTTCACATCTGGGCTCAAACACCAGCTGTATGACCCAGGAAAATTCTTGTTTGTCTTATTGGCTAAGGAAATGGCAAGCCTCTCCAGTATCTTTGCCAAGAAAAACCCATAGACAGTGTTATGAGGTCCCATGTGGATAGGACTTGTGTGAATAACTGAACAAAGATTTGCCAGAACTGTCAGTTTTCTATTATACTAACTTCAAGATTTTAAGTTTGCCTCCATATAATGAGTGATGAATGAGTGAATAAATGAATTAATAAAAATATTTAAGTGTTTTTACTATATAAAAAGTGAGGCTAGATATTGAGGCGAAGGAAAAAAAGCAGTACATTTCCTAATCTCAGAGAGCTTACATACTAATGGCAAGAGACAACATATATAAAAGTTTTCATTTATAAGTGAAATGGAAAGGTTTATTTGACTTAGGGCACATTGGCAAGGCAGCTTGTATTGTTTTCTTTAATAATTTCCATCAATAAAACCATACCAATTTCTAATATTTAACAGCATTGACAGTGCCAAGGATTTTGTTGCTAAGAAATGTGGTTTTGAATCTTCAGTAGTTCTGGTGGTCATTAAAGTATGAGAAGAGAAGAGTCATGAAGAATCCCACCTAGAATTTGGACATTGAGTCCTATAAATAACTCTTGCAATGTGCTGAATAATTGATTGTTTATTTTTTTAATCAAATGTTACTGAGATATGTGTTTTTTTGGCATTGACTAAATTTTCTGTGTATCTCTATCACATCTAATAAAGAATTTTTTTAAAAAAAAGGAGGAAGAGAGAAAAATCAATCAACAAAGCCATCAAAAAATCTAAAAAAATTAATGCAAATTTCACATTCATGGAGCTCTCACTTTTACAAAGAAGAAGGAAGAGTTATTATATATATGTATATATATATATTCTTTGGAGCAATACCTATTCTATGTAATTTTGAAACATGTATTTTAGATTGTTTTGTTTCAATTTTAATTATTGTATATATGGTTTCCTTTCCTCTGCTTATGTCACTTTGCATAATTCATATTAAATCTTTCTAGGTTTCTCTGTATTGATTGATACTACAAAAGATTGCCTGCTGTCCAAACTAAAGAAATCGTGTAACTGTTAGACTTAGAAAACCTTTATCCTGGATTCCTGTCAATCCAAGAAAGCAGTTCTGAGATATGTGATTTTGAGGAAAGGTCCCACATTTCAATATGGAGAGCCAATTTGCCACCTAGGGTGTTTGTTGGATATTAGGGTATTCCCACATCTTTCACTGAGGGAGAAAGATATTTTCTATGAGAGATCATTATGCTTGTCATGGTGTTTCTTACTTTCACAAATAATAGCTTGATACATAAATGAATCTTAAATAGTCTCTGCATTGCAGATGGAACATACAAAGAGCTGAGGAGAACCCCAAACTTTATCAATTCTAGAAAACTTTATTTTATAGTTACACGGAATAAACAAAATTTAAGGTCACAGAATTTAATCATATATTTCTGAGAAACAACATGCAAGTGCCCATCCCTTCATTTGGTTCAGTTCTCCATTTTTGCATAGGAGAACATTTGGAATATACCAGAAGTTCAAATAAACTAGCCAATGTAGTTCCTGGGGAAATTATTTCTTTATGCCCACTGACTAGTGAAACGAATCCAAAGACAACATGAAGTTCTCCTTCCAGACAACTAAATTGCTGGCTTAAAAAATCCCTTTCTACAAAACTGCTTCCATGATTCACCTATAAACCTTATTTTCTCCCTGGATCTTTTGTTGTCCTGTTTATTCTATTTGTACTCAATTGGTCCTTTATCAATTTTCATTCAATGTGTTCTTCATCATTTCTTATATGGTTCTGACCTATTTTATACTTCTGAAAGGCAGATGTTATTTCTCTTATCTCTAGCTACAGAACAAAGAGTTGGACCCATAATTCTCACCAAATTGATGATGCCAGCTACCCATACAATATTTCTTTGTTCTGTTTAATCAAGTCAATAAGCTTTTATTGAATACCTACTGTGTTCCAGGCATTCCACTAAGAACTGAAGACACAAAGAAAGCCAAAAAAATTCAAAACAAAACAAAATAGCCCATACTTTTAAGGAATTTGAAGTAAAATAACATTACAGGTTACTGGATGAAAAGGAGAAAATTATTATACCTAACATTTTGAAATTTGTATAACATGTTCATATTATCCCTCTGATCCTTGCATCAACCTTTTGAGTCAAACAGGGCATGTGTTAGTATTTAATTTACAGGTAAGGAAAGTGAATTAGAAATATTAAGCTTGAATTTTCAACAATTCCACCTTTGTTCCATTTAATTAATCTATGCCAACCATATAGATAATCAAAGTTCACATATTTATCACCTGCCTTCTGAAAGATTGTCTTTTTACTGGTTTAATAGCTAAGCTAGGGAATGTTGGGAGAAAAAAAAACTGAGCAGAGTAGAAAATTTACTCTGCCAAGCTGAAGGGAGTGTTAGTAAAAAGATAGTAAAATTTTACTCTAGAGTCTTCTATATGATATATCCTCCTTTCGAGGAGGTTAAGATTTTCTTTAGGGGTTAAGTTAATCCATCATTTTGCCCCTTCTAGGTCTCCATTTTTATCTCCTAGAGTGGCTATCAGATGGTTTCCTATTATCAGAGAAACTAAGAAAACAAAGATTTACTCTTCCCCCTTCCTCAGTGTTTACCACTTTTTAAAAATAGGACAGAACACATTGAATTCATTTAAAATTTTTTTTAATTGTAAACAATGCAATGTCAAATGAAATAAGTGAAGAAAACAAATTCTCATTATAAAGTGCATGCCTTAAGTAAACACCAAAATTCTGATAAAGTTTTATTTCTAGCTATTTGTTCTAGTTCTTTATTGACTACAGGAAAAAAAAAACATCCAAGGCCCTCAACATTCTAAATTTATGTATTTTCCTACTTTTATCAATCATTACTCCCCTACAGGGATCTTTGTTTCAGACGAACTTTTCTGAATTACTGCAACTTGGATATTCTGTGGGTTTTTTGTTTTTTTTTTCTACATTTGCCCATGTTGTATCTTCTGGCTGGATTGAATACTCTCCCTAGCATTTTTGCTTACCTGAAACCTATCCATTCTTCTATTCAACATCCTTTTATAAATTCCTGTGACAAAAGTTGTCTCTACCCATGCTCCTATGCTTTAAGGGTATTCATGTCTATCTTTAGCTTTGGGGCAATTGGTGGCACAGCAGATTGAGTGTCAAGTTTGGAATCAGGAGGAAGCATCTTTTCTTCAAATCTGGCCTCAAATAAATAAGATAATTAACATTGTTTGCCTCAGTTTTCTCCTCTGTAAAATGAGTTGGAGAAGAAAATGGCAGACTATTCTAGTAATCCTGCCAAAAAAATCCATAATGGGGTCATGAAGCAGTGGATATGGTTGAAAATAACTGAACAACAATAAACATGTATATTTTGTCACTTCAACTAAAATTTTTGGGGCTCCCAGAAGACAAAAACATAAGACTCCTAGTAATGATGGCATGAGGGGTAGGTGTTCAGAAACAAAAATTATACTATATATATATATGTATGAAAGTAGATGTATATTATCTAAACTCAAACAAAAATATTTTACAAATCCTCCCTCAAAAATTATCTATTGGGCAGAACCAAAGAGCCCTCTCTGCAGCATTTACTGTTAACCAATATTCATGAACACAAAAGACTTCTTATACATTGGCTCATTAAGTGAGAAGTCCAGGTACTGGAGCATAGAGCATTAGTGCTAGAAGGGGCCTTAGAGATCACCTGGTCCAAATCTCTCACTTAAGAGATGAGGCTATGAAGGCCCCAGAAGTGATTTAAAACCATGACATGTTAGGGCTTTGAGGGATTTGAAAGATCATTTAGTTCAATTTATACATGGGGAACAGGCTGAGAGAAGCTAAACAATTTGCCTAGAGCCACAATGCTACTTAATGGCAGAATTTGAAACTCAACCCAAGGTAGCCTCACAGTCCAATAAATCTCAATACCTATTGGCAATACTAAGATTATCCAGAGCTATCTGGAAGAAAAAAAAAATTATAGAAGGCAGGTCATTAGACTTCAGAACAATTATCCTATCTGGCCAGGGAACTCCAGAGGTAGGATCAGTGATTATACTGTTTACAAGCAAGGCTTAACTAAACAAGCATGGAAAGATGAACTCTTCCCTTAATCTCAACTATTTCCAGTGCTATAGATTTAGTGTTTTCTCTTGATGGCACAGATCACATAAACATGATAATCAGAATACTGGGATGGCCTTTCTTCCCACCATTACTAATAGATAGCACTTATGTGGAATCTTAAGGTTTACAAAGCACCCTACATGGAATTATATCATCTGAGTCTTGCAACTGTCCTATAAGGTAGTTTTTCAAGAAGCCTTCTCTATCTGCTCTTAAGTCCAGTCCCTTCCCTCTTTTATTTACTGTTATTTTTGTATAGATCTTGCTTTCTATATATTCATTTGCATGTTGTCTGTTAGATTATAAGCTCCTTGAGGGCAGGGACTGACTTTTGTTGCTTTTCTTATCTTCAGTGCTTAGCACATTGTCTGGCACATAGTAGGTACTTAATACAGTTTGTTGATTGATTATTATTATTATCCACATTTTACAGATAAGGAAACTAAAATCAAGAGAATGATCTGTACTGTATCATATAGGAAGGAAGAATCACAGGTGAGATGTCAAGTACAGTTTTCCTGATTCTAGGATCAGTATGTAATCTACTGCTCTACACTGCTAATGCAATTGATACATTTCCTGAGGGGTTATGACTTCAAGGACAAACACTATTTTCCACATGATACACCTCCATTGACTATTTATCCTAGTTTCTACCTTCTGCATATAAATGTCTCTCCTAAATTCAATTTATTAAACCAAACTAGGCACCATATTCTTAAAACATTGGAACCATGGCAGAGGAAGTTTTCTCGGGTCGGATTCATATGAGTGACCACACAGTGAATGAGTGATGTGAAGGGAATGCTTGCCTTTTGTAGTTCTATTCAGGGAGGGTTACATGAGCATCTAATATTCCTCTTCTTTACCAGTTTACTACTTGTAGCTTGGGGTAGTCTTAAGCACAAAGGGGCCAGATATGGCATGAAAGTTTCAAATCTTGACCCTGATACTTTTTATTTCATATGATTTTCATAAATTATCCTATCTTCCTGGATTTTAGTTTTCTAATCTATAAACTAGTATATCTGAGTGGCACAGTGGATATCATCCTAAGCCTAGAGTCAGAAGACCCATCTTCCTGAATTCAAATAAAGTCTCAGTCAGCTGTGTGACCTTGGGCAAGGCACCTAACTATGTTTGCCTCAGTTACTCCATCTGTAAAAAGGGTTGGAGAAGGAAATGGAGGCACTTCAGTACCTTTCCCTGTGAAACCTCAAATGGAGTCTAGAGTCAAACATACCTGAACCAACTGAACAAAAAAATCTATAAACTGGGAATTGAGGGTACAATTCTAAAGTTCTATGAAGGAATTGGCAAAGACTTTAAAATCCCTTAGGAACTTTATATAACAGTGTGTCACAAGTAGAGTACAGGATTTGAAGTCTCAACTACTGGGATTCAAATCGCACCTCAAATATTTATAGGACTGTGACCCTATGCAAGTTGCCAAATTAATTTCTCTCTGCCTCAGTTTCCTTATCTGTAAAATGGGGATGAGTATTGCATCTACTTCATAGGATTGTGAAAAGGATCAAAGGAGACAATATAGTTAAAGTAATTTGTAAAACTTAAACCACTATACAAATGCAAGAGATCATTATTATTTAACTGGCAGCCCCCAATTAAAGGAATGGGATGCTTTCCAAAATCCATTTATAAATCTGTTATTTAGATTGACGAATACATTTTCCCCATAGAAACACTGTTATAAATGGTGAATATATTTCTAAGTTAACAAATACTTTGGAAAGAAAAAAAAAACATATTTAACCCATCATGCAACTGAACTAGTCTTATAGTAGGACATAAGAGCTGATAGGGGAGATGGGAGATCTCCTTAAGGCACAAGGATGGCCCAAGTCATATCTGAAAAATAAGCTAATTTTGTATGACATTCTCCTGATTCCTTTTATTCTCCTAAGCCTTCTTATCTCTTACTGTCCTCCTCCCAAGGCCCAACAGATTTCCCCACAGATCCTAGCCCTCCACTAGGCCTGCCTCTTCTTTAAAGGATTCATCTGTCCAAAATTATCTATATCACCTCTCTTGCCTTAATCGAAATTCCTTTTCCCTCAGTGCTGCTACATAATGATAGGAAAGTGATTTGATTAAATTAATTCAAACCAAGGTGAGAATTACTATAGTCCCTTAGTCCTCTCACAGATATTATTCTTCATAGGGGGTAACTTATCAACCCAAATGTATTCCTAGTTGCTGACATTTCAGCCAATTGAAAAAGTAAGGTTAAAAAAATATTGGGGAATGGAAAATAAGATATATGGGAACAGAAAAATATCCCCCTGGATATATTCTTTAAATATTCTATATTTTTCTACATTAACTCTTATAATGGCATAAGCTTTATAGTTTCTAGTGAATTGGAGCAGAAATGAGGGAGAGAGGTGGTCACTAAGTGTTTTAACCTCTTTGTATTAAAAATTTTTTTTTTAATTTGAAAAGGGGAGATCCTTATTTTTTTCTTATCTGAACACTAATGCTAAAATCTTAGTGAGATACACACACACACACACACACACACATACACACACATATATATATATATACACACACAGAGATCATATGAGTATAAAAGCAGATTTTTAATGACTCATCCAAATGATCTATATTTAAATGGTATCATCCCCTTCCTCTCTCTCTTCTTCCTCCTGCTTTTCATTAATGTCTCATTATGATAACTTAGTGTTACCATAATCCCAGTGGAAGCCATAGAGGAGAAATGGCAGTCCTAGGGATTATAGCTAAATTTTTCTCTTTCCTTTTTTATAGTGTTCTTTATCTAAAGCCTAGTAAAAAACAAATGTAATACATTTTTTGCCTATAGGTGGCAACACATGTACTCTTTCCTTTCTGGAAAGATCCTTGATTATACATGGGAACCAATAATTTAGAGACAGAAGAAAAATAAATTGTACTCAGAAATAAAATCTTTGCAAAAACTTAAAATAAGAAAATTTCAAAAAATCATTTTAAGGAAAACATAAGTCCAGCTATACTGGTAAGGTAAACCCTTAAAGTATCAGAAACTGATATCTGGTACAGTGGTCTCCAAAGTGGGGGCCAGGGTTTGACCCTAAAAGATATGATCAATCCAATCATAGGGTTGTTAAATAGATGAATTCTCCTCTCTTTGAAATAGCTAATTCTGGGGTTTTCTGTAACCTAATCACACTCACCTTGATCCCAATATACTCCCCCAATATATCCCTTCCCAAAATTTTTAAAAACTCTCCAGATTCTCCATTCTGAGCCAAGTTTCTCTGAAATTATATTGCTGGCTTCCTAGTTCAAGCCCTCATGTCCTTACACCTAGGACATTGCAATAGTTCCTAATAGTTCTCTCTCTAATCCACCTTTCTTACAAGTGATTTTTCCAAAAGCTTAGGTCATTACATCATTTACCCTACTCACATAAACTCCCTATGGATTGTAGAATCAAGTATTATTTCATCTTTCCCATTCTTTTAAAAATATTTGCTTTGTTATATACATAATCATTGATATTGCTATCTATCTATCTATCCATCCATCCATCTATCTATCTATCTATCTATCTATCTATCTATCTATCTATCTATCTATCTATCTATCTAGTTGTTTGACCTTTATTCTCAGAGAACCATGATACTAGTAGGGTGATGCCATGATATGCAAGTGGTTGGATTTAAGTGAGGGAGGGCTGTGCAAGGTCATCTGTTTTACTTTCCTCTCCAGAACTATCCAAGTGGACAGATATAAATCAAAGTGACTGGAAGTGGTCTTGGATGCAATGGAAAATCTTAGACTTTTTATGCTAAGATCTTCAAGAGATCTCAGTTGACTGACTGAGGCCACACCCATTCAGTGATTAAAACTAGGTAACAATTGAGGCAAAAAATAATCTCTTTCATTTAGTTCCCCCCCACAAAAAATCTAAATAACCCCCAACCAAAAATTAAACTCGAAATACAAAAATTAAAAGGAGAAATCAATAAAATTGAAAGTAAAAAAACTATTGAATTAATAAATAAAACCAAGAGTTGGTTTTATGAAAAAGCCAATAAAATAGATAAACCTTTGGTAAATTTGATCAAAAAAAAGAAAGAGGAAAATCAAATTGATAGTCTTACAAATGAAAAGGGGGATCTTTCCACCAATGAAGAGGAAATTAGAGAAATAATAAGGAGTTACTTTGCCCAACTTTATGCCAATAAATTTGATAACTTAAGTGAAATGGATGACTTTCTCCAAAAATATAGGCTCCCTAGATTAACAGAGGAGGAGATAAATTGCTTAAATAGTCCCATTTCAGAAAAAGAAATAGAACAAGCTATTAATCAACTCCCCAGGAAAAAATCCCCAGGGCCAGATGGATTCACATGTGAATTCTACCAAACATTTAAAGAACAATTAGCCCCAATGTTATATAAATTATTTGAAAAAATAGGGGATGAAGGAGTCCTACCAAACTCCTTTTATGACACAGACATGGTACTGATACCTAAACCTGGTAGATCGAAAACTGAGAAAGAAAATTATAGACCAATCTCCTTAATGAATATTGATGCTAAAATCTTAAATAAGATATTAGCAAAAAGACTTCAGAAAATCATCTCCAAGATAATACACTATGATCAAGTAGGATTTATTCCAGGAATGCAGGGCTGGTTTAATATTAGGAAAACTATTAATATAATTGACCATATTAATAATCAAATTAATAAGAACCATATGATCATCTCAATAGATGCAGAAAAAGCATTTGACAAAATCCAACATCCATTCCTACTAAAAACTCTTGAGAGTATAGGAATAAATGGATTATTCCTTAGAATAATCAGGAGTATATATTTAAGACCGTCAGTAAGCATAATATGCAATAGAAATAAACTGCAACCTTTCCCAGTAAGATCAGGAGTGAAACAAGGTTGCCCACTATCACCATTACTATTCAATATAGTACTAGAAACGCTAGCCTCGGCAATAAGAGCCGAGAAAGAGATTCAAGGAATTAGAGTAGGAAATGAGGAAATTAAACTATCACTTTTTGCAGATGACATGATGGTATACTTAGAGAACCCCAAAGACTCTGCTAAAAAGCTACTAGAAATAATTCAAAATTTCAGCAAAGTGGCAGGATACAAAATAAATCCACATAAATCCTCGGCATTTTTATATATCACTAACAAAATGCAACAGCAAGAGATACAAAGAGAAATTCCATTCCAAACAAATGTTGAGAGTATAAAATATTTGGGAATCCATCTACCAAAGAAAAGTCAGGAATTATATGAGAAAAATTACAAAACACTTGCCACAAAAATAAAATCAGATTTAAATAACTGGAAAGACATTCAGTGCTCTTGGATAGGCCGAGCGAATATAATAAAGATGACAATACTCCCCAAACTAATCTATTTATTTAGTGCTATACCAATCAGACTCCCAAGAAACTATTTTAATGACCTAGAAAAAATAACAACAAAATTCATATGGAAGAATAAAAGGTCAAGAATTGCAAGGGAACTAATGAAAAAAAACTCAGAGGAAGGTGGTCTAAGTGTACCTGATCTAAAGCTATATTATATAGCAGCAGTCACCAAAACCATTTGGTATTGGCTACGAAATAGACCGGTAGATCAGTGGAATAGATTAGATACAAAGGACAAAAAAGGATACATCTATAGCAATCTAATCTTTGACAAACCCAAAGATTCCAACATTAGGGATAAAAATTCATTATTCGGAAAAAACTGTTGGGAAAACTGGAAATTAGTATGGCAGAAATTAGATATGGATCCACACTTAACACCATATACCAAGATAAGATCAAAATGGGTCCATGATTTAGGCATAAAGAGGGAGATAATAAATAGATTAGAGGAACAGAGGATAATCTACCTCTCAGACTTGTGGAGGAGGAAGGAATTTATGACCAGAGGAGAACTAGAGATCATTATTGATCACAAAATAGAAGATTTTGATTACATCAAACTAAAAAGTTTCTGTACAAATAATACTAATGCAAACAAGATTAGAAGGGAAGTAACAAATTGGGAAAATATTTTTAAAAACAAAGGTTCTGACAAAGGTCTCATTTCCAAAATATATAGAGAACTGACCCAAATTTATAAGAAACCGAACCATTCTCCAATTGATAAATGGTCAAAGGATATGAACAGACAATTCTCAGAGGAAGAAATTGAAACTATATCCACTCACATGAAAGAGTGTTCCAAATCACTACTGATCAGAGAAATGCAAATTAAGACCACTCTGAGATACCACTACACACCTGTCAGATTAGCTAAGATGACAGGAACAAATAATGACAAATGTTGGAGGGGATGTGGGGAAACTGGGACACTAATACATTGCTGGTGGAGTTGTGAAAGAATCCAGCCATTCTGGAGAGCAATCTGGAATTATGCCCAAAAAGTTATCAAACTGTGCATACCCTTTGACCCAGCAGCGCTACTACTGGGATTATATCCCAAAGAAATACTAAAGAGCGGAAAGAGTCATATATGTGCCAAAATGTTTGTGGCAGCTCTTTTTGTTGTAGCTAGAAACTGGAGGATGAATGGATGTCCATCAGTTGGAGAATGGTTGGGTAAATTGTGGTATATGAAGGTTATGGAATATTATTGCTCGGTAAGAAATGACCAGCAGGAGGAATATAGAGAGGCCTGGAGAGACTTAAATCAACTGATGCTGAGTGAAATGAGCAGAACCAGAAGATCACTGTACACTTCAACAACAATGCTGTATGAGGATGTATTCTGATGGAAGTGGAAATCTTCAACATAAAGAAGATCCAACTCACTTCCAGTTGATCAATGATGGACAGAGGTAGCTGCACCCAGAGAAGAAACACTGGGAGGGGAATGAAAATTGTTAGCACTAATATCTGTCTGCCCAGGTTGCATGTACCTTCGGATTCTAATGTTTATTGTGCAACAAGAAAGTGATATTCGCACACATGTATTGTACCTAGACTATATTGTAACACATGTAAAATGTATGGTATTGCCTGTCGTCGGGGGGAGGGAATAGAGGGAGGGGGGGTAAATTGGAAAAATGAATACAAGGGATAATATTATAAAATATATATATATATATATATAATAAAAAAAAAAAAAAAGAAAAAAAAATCTAAATAAATATGTGTGGGAAGGGAAGATCCTCAGGGTTTCTGGACAAACTAGAAATAATTGCCATTTATATTCACTCTAGGTCAAGCACACACATAATGTAAGTGTTTACATATAAATAAAAGTGCACTGAATGTATGCATTTACAAACACTCACAAATTTTTGAGGATTGGGGAAAGATTGAGCAAAAAAGTGTGGAGATCACTGCCATAGAGATCAGCTGTGAATGCTGGACAGCTCCTGAGGGAAATCTAGTCAATGTAATTTTTTTTTTTCCCTCATTGTTTCATGCCAAGGGCCTGATCCCTGCTACCAATTAAAGCAAAAGAGCAATCTTTTTTTTTTTTTTCTACATCACTTCTGCTCTGACCACATATAATTGGGGGCTAACTAGCTAGGGTCATCAGGTCATTGCCTCAGTCTGGATCTGATTTCTTTTCCCTATGTGATGCCTTCACTTGACTAGAATGGAACTATTTCTCACCCTGACCTCTTTCTTCTGTAATCTAAACCACTATTTCCACTCACCAGCCAGAATCAGACACTGGCCAAAAAAAAAGCTCTTTCAAATGCCTCCTAATATGATTAATTTTGACAATCACCATCACCATTTTCATCCTCCAGGATCTTTACCTCAGAGAATTTTAGTAACAATAACAATAATAATTAACATTTATATGCCACTCTATGCCAAGAAATATGCTAAATACTTCTGGGCCACTCAAATCTACTGTTGCGCTGTGCCTGCCCATTTAAAGGACCCTTACAAAATGCTTTTACAAATATTTTCTCATTTAATTCTTATGACAACTCTGGAATATAAGTAATATTATTATTCTCATTTTATAGTTAAGGGAACTAAAGAAAACAGGTTAAATGACAAGCAAGTGTCTGAGGCTGAATTTGAACTTCAGGCTTCCTGACCACCAAATTATAGTGTCAACAAACACAAACAAACAAACTCACTTCTGATTCCTAACTGGAAAATTAATTAAATAATCATCCCTATTTTAGAGACAGGAAAATTAAGGCCCAAATCAGCAAATAAAATTGTACCTTTTAGGCAATGTCAATTTGAAAACTCAAATTCCTTAAATAATTCAAGCTCCTTAAGAATAGGCATCATTTCATTATTTTTACTGGTTTTCTTAGCACCCTCTATAATGATAGAGATGCTTTAAAAATGTTTATTGATTGATGATCCATATCCAATGGTCAATCGCCTCCTTTTTTTTCTTATACTGAGAAACTAAGAGCCTTATAGTGACAAGAATATTTAAAAAAAATATTCCAGCTATGATTTTTCCCTCTCTCTTTTCTCTCTTGCAAGCTGAGACAAAGTCTTTGATAATGCTTGAGATCTGTTTAACCTGTACATTCAAGGCAGGACTCCCCTAGAGAGCAATGGAATCCTTCATTGATGAGGGACCTCTGGGGTAAAATTGCCCTTTTTGCATTACTCCAGGAAAGAGCAGCAGTGGCCTGAGGCCCTCGAGACTATGCTTGGGGATTTGCAGTTTAGAGGTTATGTAAGCCTGATCCAAGTAAGAACTTAGTTCCCCCCTGAGCTCTTGGTCATAATAGAGAGTCATCTCTATTAAAAAAAAAAAAAAAAAAAAAAAAACACAAAACAAAACCCAAAAACAAATTGTGAAGGTGAGTGAGCTTTTGTAACTTCAGAAATACTGGAAATGTTCAGTGACATGAGACACATTTATCTTTGAAAATAACCCAAAGGGTGGAAAAATATATTCTTTCTGACCTTAATCTGTGACCACTTTGCTTAAAAAGCATGAAATTATCATTTACCTCTCTAAAACACTAGTTATTGATCAAATGATCATGATTATTTCAAGAGTAACAAGCTTGAACAAAACCAGATGCATATCACAGATTCAGAAACCTGTCAAGTTTGACAATGGGAGAGAATAAGAAAGGTAATAAGCTTCCTGAAGGCAGGAACCATGTCTTATACATCTTGGTGTATTATCAATCTCCCCATTGTCCATCCCCCAGGTTCTAGCAAAGTATATACAGATAGGTCTCAATTAGTATGAACATGAATCCTATAAAGTAGTCATTATTTGAATTCATATGGCATATTTCCATTGGTCTGGAAAAAATTATCATATTTTACATAATTATAACTTCAAATGATGCAATTTTAATACATGTGACCACATTACTGAATTCAGTATTTGCACTATCTATACCTGTATGTATTTATATGTATTGTACATTGCAGATTTTCAACAAAAATATATAAATTGGGTGATGCTTCCTTTGCTGATAGCTCTCCCTAGATTCACCCTCTTCTTTATTAGGTGGGCTTCCTTAAAGATGATGACCATCTAATTCCTATACGGAAAGCTATGCATCTTTAGTTTTAACAACTTTATTTTTTTTTCTCAGAAACTGACTTTCCTACCTGCTCAGCACAGAATGCTAAACAAAGTTTTCTATCCTCCCTAAAGTGATTTCTAGGCAAATGACCCTTTCTGGGTCTTCTTCTCTATTTCCTCCATTTCCTCATCTATAAATGGGGGACAATAATAACATCTACCTCCCAACTTTGCTTGGAGAATAAGATGAGATAATATTCATAAAGCAGTTTTAAAACCAGAAAGTGCTATTAAAAAAAATATATATATATATATGATTTATAGTATGTTATGTATATAGTATAATATAGTATATTATAATTATTATTAGTTTAGAATTATTATTAGAGAGATTTCAGGTATTAGGAAGAAACTTCACTATGGAAAGGTAGCTAGGCTTTTGAAAGGACTACTAAGAGATATTATGACAATTTATAACAATATGAAATATTTATAGGATATTTATAACTATTAATATTATTATAACTAGGGACAGTTGTGTAGCATAGAGGACAGAGTGTTGGGGCTTGAATCAGAAAGATGTGAATTGACAGAGTCTGATGGGATGAAACCACTCTCCAGCGCAAGTGAATTGAAAAAACTTCAAAAAAGGTCACGTCTCACTGGGGTGAAAGGGGTGTTCAGCTTAGCTCACACAGAATCTGGGACAGCCAGGGAGAGGGTCTTAATCATAGCAGATAAGTAACTGAGACCCTTGGTCCTGGCTCAGTAGTGAAACAAACAAGTAGGGCTGTCTTCAGTCCCAGTTCAGAAAGCAAATTCTGGGAAATCAGGTTGTCTCCTGGAAAGAGTAGCTAAAGCTACCCCCTGCAAAAAACAAAGTGCTTCTGTGCTAAAACCCAAGGATCAGAGCTGCATAGAAAGCTTGGGACAGCAACTCCTTTTCCCCAGGAGCAGAGCTCAACCTTAAAAATTAAAAAAGAGGAAATACCAAAGAAAAAGAAAAAAATGAGCAAGAAATAGAAAAGAAACTTGACCATAGAGAGCTATTTTGGTGACAGGGCAGACCAAAACACAACCCAGAAGAGGACAAAATATCCACAGAGGAAATCTCAAAAAGTGAAAACCAAAAGGCTTCTTGGAAGTGCTCATAAAAGACTTTAAAAGGCAAATAAGAGAGGTAGAAGAAAAAAATAAAAAAAGAAATAAAAGTTATGCAAAAGAAAGTTAACAACTTTGAAAAGAAAGATAATTCCTTAAAAACACAATTGGCCAAATGCCAAAAAAAAAAAAAAAAAATCCACTGAAGAAAATAAGATCTTCAAAAGTAGAATTAACCAACTAGGAAAAAAATGCAAAAATTACCTAAAGAAAATCACACATTTAAAATTAGAGCAGGAAAAATGGAAGCTAATGACTCTGTGAAACAGGAAGAATTAGTCAAATAAACTAAAAAGAAAGAAAAAATGGACAAAAATGGGAAATATCTCATTAGAAAAACAGCTTATTTGGAAAGTAGATCCAGAAAAGACCATTTAAAAATTATTAGTCTACATGAAGGCCACGACCAAAAAAAGATCCTGAATAGCATTCTTCAAGAGATCATCAGGGAAAACTTCCCTGATATTCTAGAAACAGTGAAAAAAATAGTCATTTAAAGAAAACATTGATCACCTCCAGAAAAAGATACAATAAGGAAAACCTGAAGAAACATTGTTGCAAAACTCCAGAACTACAATCTCAAAGGAAAAAATGCTGCAAAATGACAGTCAAAAGGAATTCAGATTTAAGGAACAACAGTCAGGATTAACCAGGTCTGGCAGGGTCTACAATAAAGGATTGGAAAGCCTATAATACCATAGTCTGAAAGACAAAGGACCTGGGGTTACAACAAAAACACTATCCAGCAAGATTGAGCATCATCTTTCAGGGGAGGAAATGAACCTTCAAGAAATAAGAGGTTTTCAATCATTTCTCTTTAAAAACAGAACTAAACAGGAAATTTAATCTTCAAATATAGGACTCAATAGAAGCATAAATGGGAAAAAAATATATATATATATATATTACTTAAAGGTTAAACTGTTTATATCCCTAGATGGAAAAATGAAATTGCTGGAGAACTGTATCTTGTTACTGGAGCACACAGCAAGGCCATCATATTGATAAAGGCAAAAGAGGGTATAATTGTAAATGGACTCAGATGTGATATTATCAAAGAAAATGACATTAAGGGATAGAAAAAGGATTGTACCGAGAGAAGATGAAAGGGGAGATACAATGGGACAAATTAGATCGCATGAAGGGACACAAAACTATAAAGGGCTAAAACTCTGAGCAGATGCACTTAACCAAGATAACCTAGCACTTAAGGCTAATTACCAATTGGACAATTCTCTATTAACATGTTTGAAGGATGACCCTACTCAACTCTGTGCTGGCTTGATCTGTGGGTGTGGACAGAGAAGGGAGGAAAGATCAGAGAGTTGAATAGGAACAGAGAGGATCATTCTTTGGAGGTGGAGAGAGAGAAGGAGGTGTGGAGATTCCTATATCTAATCCTCTGACAGTGACTCCAAAAGACCAAGAATAAAGACTTTTGCTTATCCCACCTCCGGCTGATTCTAAGATATCTAGTGTCTCAGCACAAAAGACTTATTATAATCAAGGGAAAGAAGGGAGGGGAATGAGCATGTCTGAAGGTTGATCTCATCCGTTTTGACTTAAAGAGGGAATAATTTAACCATTCAGTTGGCTATAGACATTTATCTAATCCCATAAAAAAAGGTAGGATAAAGAGGAAAGAAAAGAGAGATTTGGATAAAATGGAGTGCAGAAATATAAGGAATAAAAAGTAAGAAAAGGGGAGAGGCATGATTGAAGATAAGGTAGTAGGTGGGCTGGATTAAAAAAACACTATTATGGACAAGGTGGAAAGATAGAATACAGGGAAAAATATATACAGGGGAAAAGATAGAATACAGGGAAATACAGAACTGATAATCATAAGTGTGAATGTGAATGGTATGAACTCTCATAAAATGGAAATGAATAGCAGACTGGATTAAAAAACAGAATCCTACAATATATTGTTTATCAGAAACACATTTGACACATAAAGAAACATACAGAGGAAAGATAAAAGGCTGGAACAGAATTTAATATGTTTCAATTGAACTTAAAAAAAAAAGATCAGTAGCAATTCTGATCTCAGATAAAGGAAAAGTAAAAATAGAACAAATTAAAAGAGATAAGAGAGGAAAGTATATCTTGATAAACAATGAAGTAGTAATGATTGATATTAAATGTATATGCACCAAGTGGTTACAGAATGAAAATTCCTAGAGAAGATATTAAGCCAGTTCCAGGAAACTATATTAATAGAAGAATTCAACCTTCCCCTTTCAGAATCAGAAAAATCTAACCACAAAATAAGTAATAAACAAATTAGGGAGGTTAATAGAGTCCTAGAAAACCTATATATGATAGACTTCTGGAGAAAACTGAATAGGAACAGAAAGAAATATACCTTTTTTCCTAGCAGTACATGGCACCCACATAAAAATTGACCATGGCATAAAAACCTCACAATAAAATGCATAAAGGCAGGAATAATCAATGCTTCCTTTTCAAGCCAAAATGCAATAAAACTAAAATTCAATAAAAGGCCAGAGAATGATAAAATGAAAAACCAATTGGAAACTAAATAATCTAATTCTAAAGAATAAATGGGTCAAATAACAAATCACAGAAACAATCAATAATTTCATCCAAGAGAATGACAATAATGAGAAAACTTATCAAAACTTATCAAACTTATCAAAACCTATGGGATGCAGCCAAAGCAATTCTTAAAGGAAATTTTCTATCTCCAAAGAAGTACATAAATGAAACAGAAAAAGAGGAGATCAATGAATTGGGCATACAACTAAAAAAATTAGAAAAAAGAACAAATTAAAACCCTGTAATTAAATATCAAATTACATTTTTGAAATTTAAATGAGAGATTAATAAAATAGAAACTAAGAAAACTATTTAATTAATAAAACTAAGAGTTGGTTTTATGAAAAAACTAACAAAATAGATGAACCTTTAATTAATTTGATCAGAAAAAGGAAAGGAAAAAAAACAAATCACAAGTATCAAAAAAAGTATCAAGGGATAAATTCACCACCAATGAAAAAGAAATTTAGCCAATAATTAGGAGCTATTTTGCATAACTCTATGGCAGCAAATTTTATAATCAAATTGAAATCAATAAATATTTATAAAAATATAAATTTCCCAGGTTAACAGAAGAGGAAATAAAAAAACTTAAATTGTTCCATTTTAGAAAAAGAAATCGAACAAGTCATTAATGAACTCTGTCTAGGGGCAGATGGACTCACAAGTGAATTCTTCCAAACATTTAAAGACCAATTCCAGTACTATATAAACTATTTGTTAAAACAGATAAAGAAGGAGTCCTGACAAATTCCTTCTATGACACAAATATGATACTGATACCTAAACCAGGAAAAGCCAAAACAGAGAAAGAAAATTATAGACCAATCTCCCTAATGAATATTGATGTAAACATTTTAAATAAAATATCAGCAAAGAGGTTACAGCAACTTATTAGCAGGATAATACACTATAACCAAGTGGCAATTTTACTAGGAATGCAGGGCTGGTTCAATATTAGGATACTATTATCACAATTGCATTATCATATCAATAACAAAACAAACAGAAATCATATGATAATCTCAATAGATGCAGAAAAGGTTTTTGACAAAATACAGTATCCATTCCTATTAAAAACACTAGAGAGCATAGGCATAAAAGAATCTTTTCTTAAAATAATAAGCAATAAAATAATAAATCTCTTTAAAACTTTACAGTAAGCATTATTTGTAATGGAGAGAAGCTGAATGCATTCCTAGTAAGATCAGGAGTAAATCAAGGGGTGAAACATTGTCACAATTATTATTCAACATTTTACTAGAATTGTTGGCTTTAGCAATAAGAGAAATAAATTAATGAAATTAGAATAGGCAAATGAGGAAATTAAACTATCATTCTTTGCAGGTGATATGATACTTAAAGAATCCTAGAAAATTATCCAAAAACCTACTGGAAACAACAGCTTTAGTAAATTGCATGATACAAAACTACTCACACAAATCCTCAGCATTTCTATATATTACTGAAAACTCTAGCAGTAAGAGATAGAAAGAGAAATTCCATTTAAAATGACTATAGGTAAAATAAAATATTTTGGGGTCTACTTGCCAAGACAAACCCAAGAATTATATGAATATAGTTATAAAACACTTCTTATACAAATAAACTCAGATCTAAACAATTGGAAAAAATATCAATTGCTCATAGGTAGGATGAGTTAATATAATAAAAATGACAATTCTGCCCCAATTGGTCTACTTGTTCAGTGCCATATCAATCAATCCAAAACATTAAACAATAGAACTAGAAAAAATAATAACAAATTTTATCTGGAAGAACAAAAGGCAAGAATATCAAGAGGGTTAATGAAAAAAAAAAAGGATTGTGGTTTAGCAGTGCCAGATCTAAAATGATATTATAAAGCAGCAGTCAATCAAAACCATTTAGTATTGGCTAAGAAATAAGAGTTCTGGATCAGTGGAATAGATTAGATATATATGACACAATAATCAAGATCTATAGCAATCTGGTATTTGATAACCCTTAAAGTCCAGCTTCTGGGATAAGAACTCACTATTGGACAAAAATTGCTGAGAAAACTATAAAAAACCTTTTTAATTTAATGTAATCAGAGTTACCCATTTGCCTTTCATAATCTTTGGTTATAAATTCCTCTCTTCTCCAAAGATCTGATCGATAAATTATTCCTTGCTCTCTTAATTTGGTTATGGTATTGTCCTTAATGCCCAAATCATGTACTCATTTTGACCTTAGTCAAATTTATAAGGATGCAGTCATTCCCCATTTAATAAATAGTCAAAGAATATGAAAAGACAATTTTAAGATGATGAAATTAAAGCCATCTATGGTCATATCAAAAATTTCTCTAAATTATTCTTGATTAGAAAAAATACAAATTAAAACAACTCTGAGGTACCACTTCACACTTCTCAGATTGGCTAAGATGAGAGGAAAAGATAATGATAAATATTGGAGAAGACTGGGAAAATTGGGACACTAAAGCATTGTTAGTGGAATTGTGAAATGATCTAGTCATTCTGGAGAGCACTCTGGAACTATGTCCAAGGGGCTATAAAACTGTGCATACCCTTTGACCGAGCAGCGTTTCTACTCGGCCTGTATCTCAAAGAAGTCATAAAGGAGAGAAAAGGACCCACATGTGCTAAAATGTTTGTAGCAGCTCTTTTTATGGTAGCAAAGAATTGGAAAATGAGTAGATGCCTGTTAAGGGATAGGTCAATTCTCCCAGAGCCTCCACAGCTGTGGATTGTAGAATCTGAAGGAGTTGCTGGGAAGCCTTTGCTGACACAGGTGCTGTGGACTGGGAATGAGATAAATTGGAGGCAGAGGGATGAGGAGAGAGGTCAGATAATGTAACAGCCTCTCAGTCAGAGAGGTCAGAGACCAGCAACTGCCTCTCAGTCTCCTTGTAGCATCCTCTCACAAGAGGAGATCCATTCTGCAGGTCTGGGTTGGATCTCCAGCAGTCACTGTCAGGTGGCTCCCATGTATTCCAACAGATGCCCATCATTTGGGGAATGGCTGAACAAGTTGTGATAGTTCATGAAGGTAATGGAATAGTATTGTTCTATAAAAAAAATGAACAAGCTGATTTTAGAAAGGCCTGGGAAGATTTACATGAACTAATGAGTGAAATAAGCAGAATCAGGAATACATTGTAAACAGTAACATCAAGAATGTGTGATGCCCAGCTATGACAAACTTGGTTCTTCTCAGTAGGTCAGTGATCCAAGGCAGTCTCAATAGACTTTGGACAAAAAATGCCATCTGCATCCAGAAAAATAACAAAGGAGACTGAATGTAAGTCAATACATGCTATATTCTCTTCTTTTTTTGTTTTTTTTCTTCTCTCAATATGATTCATAAAGTAATATCTATTAAAAATAAATAAACAAATAAACAAAATAAAGAAATAAATAAAAATAAAGATTTGAATTCAAATCTAACATCAGACACCTATTAGCTAGTGAGAAAGTCACTTACCATCTATTTGCCTCACTATCCTTATCTGTAAAATGAAGATAACAGTACCTGCCTCCCTAAGTTATTACAAGGATAACATGAAATGATTTCTATAAAGCACTTTTAAAACCATAAAGTGCTACATAAATATTACTATTATTTGACTGAATTGTCTCTTATTATGGTTAATTTTTATAACCATCACCACTGTCTTCAACCTCTATGCTCTTTACCTTGGAGAAGGTCATCAAACTATAATGTGAGCAAACCCATAAAAATTCACTCCTTGTTCCTAACAATTACACTTTTTGACTAGAAATAATTGAATAATCTCTATTTTAAAAGTAATGCCCCAATGTAAAATGTGTTCTATCAAGGGAATCAATCAACAGATATTTATGAAGTATCCACTATGAATCAGTACTGGTAAGTACTAGAAAAATAAATATAAATAATAATTATGCTACACATGGTCTAGAGGGCTAGTCTCAAAAACAGAAATACCTGAGTTCTAATCCTTTCCCTGTCATTGGAACTTGAATGAGTCACTAAACCACTAACCATATAACTCTGAGAAGTTCAGTTATAGAATTGATTTGCTTTGATAAAAGGTATTTCCTCACTGGCCATTGCTTATATCAATGAAATTGTAAGTCCAGACAAAAAAGTCAATACAGAAATTAAACTATCTGATAAAGCTTGCCTATAATATTGCCTAGAGACAGGGGGATGAATTACATGACCTTTGTAATTCCTTTGTAGACTGATTCCATGATAAAAATAAAAACAGGCAGTACAGAGAGAAAACCATCATTTTAAAACATTATAGGTCTGGATATAAATCAGCATGTGATCCAACTGAGCTCAGAGCTCCATTGAAAGATTCCTATTAATAGATGTTTGTTGAACACCAACAATGCATGAGGCATTGTGCAGAATATTGAATTAGATAAGGTCTCTGCTAAAACATGAGCTCTGCCCAGGAAGCTCAAACTCCAAAAATTGTTAGATGGGGGGAAAAAAATCACAGGTACAGATCATGAATGCAGGCAAGGCCCTGACCTTGGGAAAGGAATTTTATTTTTTCATGTTTCATATTCATATTTCATAAGATGATTAAATTTGGAAGATAAATAAAGAGAACATATTGTTACCTAAACAAATGCTTGCAAATGCTTGAGATGTTGCCCTTAAGCTTTCTCAGATGAGAAAATCCCACCCAGTTATGACATCTGGTCACTTTGGCCTTAGAGATTTTTCTACAATGATAACCATTTTAAAATGTTACATATGAACTTCCTAGTAAGTAACAGAGTCAGAAATGGTAAGAGAGAGATAGACAGAGACACAGATAAAGACACAGAGACAGAGAGTTAAAGACAGAGAGACAGAGAGAGAGAGAGAGAGAGAGAGAGAGAGAGACAGAGAGAGAGACAGAGAGAGAGAGAGAGAGAGAGAGAGAGAGAGAGAGAGAGAGAGAGAGAGAGAAGAGAGAGAGAGAGAGAGAGAGAGAGAGAGAGAGAGAGAGAGAAGAGAGAGAGAGAGAGAGAGAGAGAGAGAGAGATATGAAATTTGTTTCTGCTCCTAAGGAAAGAATGGCTTTGTCAGTAGGCACCAAACTACATAGTGCAAATTTAGCAGCAAAGGGAAAGCTACCTCTTATCCCAAGTGGCAAATACCTGAGTTACACCTCTGCCAAGAAAATTCTTTATTAAATTATACTGAAAATTCAACCATTTGAAATATATTTTAATGTACTATATCGGCTAAAATGCAAATATCTTTTTAAAAAGTAATAACATAAGCTGTTATCAGTCACTTAAAGCTTAGTATAATTGAATACATCAAATCATAGGATCACAGACTTAGAGCTAGAAGAAACTTCAAAGGTTCTCTAGAACAATGTCTCTTTACATCTATGAAAATCGTGGACTGGAAATTAAATGTGATGGCCCACAGTCACCTATGTGGCAGTGACTGTCACACCCAGGAGGTGAACAGTGATGTTCTAACTTTAAATCCAACACTTTTTTTCACTGTATCAAGCTGTTTCATTTCCTGGGACAGGAGAAAAGAAAAAACTTTAAGGACCCAAGATTCTTGAAGAGAGTTTCTTCCTTAGAAACAGAGTATAGATGGCAAGGCTAGACATTATGAAAAGTCAAAATTTATATAGCCTTTTGAAGCAAGTGCTTTGTATATGTAATTCATTTGAGTCTCACAACAGCCTTATTGAAATAAATGCTATTATCACCCCCATTTTATAGATGAGGTAACTAAGGCACAGAAATGTGAAGCAACTTTGCACAAGGATTTGAATTCTATTTTAATAGCTTTTAATTTTTTTTTAATTTATGGAAAGATAATTTTCAACATTCACTTTTGCAAAAGTGCAATTGCACTTCTTCAATTTGCAATTCTTCTAATCATATTTCCATAATTATCATGCTGCAAAGAAGAGTTCAATCAAAAGGGAGGAAAAAAAGAGAAAGAAAAACAAACCAAGCAATCAAACAATAATAACAACAAAAATTAGGTGAAAATACTATGATTTGATCCTCATTAAGTCTCCATAGTTCTCTCTCTGGATGTGGATGATTTTTTTTAATCATAAGTTTATTGGAATTGCTTGATTAACCTCATTGTTGAAAAGAGCTAACTCCATCACAGTTGATCACATAATCTTCTTGCTATATACAATGTTCTCTTTGTTCTTCTCACTTCACTTAGCATCAGTTCATGTCAGTCTTTCCAAGTTTTTCTGAAATCAGACTGCTCATCATTTCTTATAAAACAATAATATTCCATTATATTCATATACTATAACTTATTCAGCCATTTCTCAAGTGATGGGCATCCACTCAATTTCTAATTCCTTGCCACTGCAAAAAGAGCTGCTACAAACATTTTTGCACAAGTGAGTCCTTTAAGGGTTTAAATTCTAGACCTAACCTGGCCAAAAAAAAGTCTTACAATGTGTGAATATGTTTAAAAGAATTGCACATGTTTAACCTATGTTTTATTACTATCTAGGGAAGGAGAGAGGTACGGAGGGAGGGGAAAAATATGGAACACAAGGTATTGCAAGGTTGAATGTTGAAAACTCTCTTTGTATGCATATTTTGAAAAAGTAAAAGATATTATACAAAAAGAAAAACTGTAACATGCACTCCTTGCAGTTACTATTACCAGTCTGTCCTAGGCCCAACAGAGTACCTTTGACCACTGACCTTTGCAATGACAACTCTACCCGGCTTGCCTCCTCTGAGGCCTTCAAAGGTCTCTGGCCACGATCTCTTGAATCTATAGTTTAATAACCAGTAGCTCACTCAAGAACAGCCACATGTAATCTTAAAAGCCTTTATTATACCTACTCACATAATGCCCTAACTGATGCCCTGACTTGTTGGTTCCCGAGTAAACACCTGGTCAGAAGATCCACGTGTTCACTACCAAAATCCTTACCTCTTTTGGCTACCCATCTTGTCTTGGCCACCCAGGCTAGGAAGCCAGGGTAAAGGGCGCCAGGTTAAAGAGAGCAACTGCTGCCTGCAGTGGGCTTATAAAGGGCCTGTGAGGTCACACACACAGCCAATCAGTGAGAGAGTCACCCATTACGAAGCTCCAAAATGGACAGGATCCCACCTACAAGGCAGTCCTAATATCCACAGAAATTACTTCCAGGCCTCAATCTCCCATTGCACCGTGTCCACACATTTAAAGGGCCCTTACAATTCCCTTCACTTGTTTTGTGGGAACCGCATCCTTACAAAAAACAAACAAAAATGCTTTAAAAATAAATAAAAGGACTCTACAGCCTAAAAAAAAAAAGCAAACATAAACATAGGCATTTTTTTCAAATGAAAAGTTCTTATATTTTTCCATCACTCCCATCCCCGTCTCACACACATTACCCCTAAGTGGTAAATTTACCACTTGAGGAAGGCTAAAATATTTAAATGACATACTAAGTGTAAAATTTTAATATTTGTCTCATTTTTAAGTGTGGCAAACATTATCTGGGGAATATCTAAACAAGTTATGGGGTATGATTGTAATGGAATATCACTATGTTTTAAGAAATGACATATAATGACTAGAGATTCATAGGAAGATCTACATGAATGTAGCAGAGTCAAGTAAGCAGAGTCAAGCAAATGATAAACACAATGACTACAACACAGTAAGTGGAAAGAACAGCTACACTTTCAAAAGTGAATATAGCAAAATGAGTTTTTAAATGAGTATTACTTCAGTGAAAAACTATGAGAAAACAGTCCCAACCCACCCCTTCATGAGCTTAGGAGATCCTCCTACAGTGCATATATTTTCAGGCTTTGTCAATATGTCAAATAATTGTGCTTATTTTTTCTCTTTAAAAAACACTATTTGTTATATAGGACCAGCTAGGAGCACAAGGCCTGTAGTCAGGAAGAGCTATCTTGATGAGTTCAAATCTAGACTTAGACAGTGACAAGCTATATGAACCTGGTTGCTTAACACTGTTTGCCTCAGTTTTCTCATCTGTAAAAATGAAGTAGAGAAGGAAATCACAAACCATTCCAGTATTTTTGCCAAATAAAACCCCAGATGGGGTCATGAAGAGTTGTTGGATATGGCTGAAACAACTGAACAACAAATTTGTTATTTAGGATGGCTCCCTGAGAGGAGTAAGAAGGGGATTCCAGGAATTACTATGATGCTATAAGAAAGATGTTCATAAAATCTTTTTAAAAAGTGATGCAGAGGGAGGAATTTGGTTTATCTCTGAAGAAACCTAAAGAGCCTTGCTCCCATTTTGTTAAGGAACGAGTACGGGGAAGTCTCTCAGCCTGAAGTTACATAGAGTAATCCTAGGAAAGAGAAAGGAATTTCCATTTCTATTCTATAGCACTTTTGGGGGGGTTACTTGATTAGTGGATTACTACAGCATCTTCTTAAATGGGCTTCCTATCTTTAGTTCTTTCCCTAATTGTTTCATTCGATACATGAATGCAGAATTAGTTTCCTTTAAATATCATTGTAAGTATGAAACATCCTTGCTCAAAATCTTCAAAAACTCCTCATTTTGTACTATATTAAATCTAAACTCTTCTACCCAACTTTTATTTCCCTTTGCTCATCTGATCCTTTGCTAGTTGGCATGTTCCTTCCCCCTGGGCTATCTTGGCCATCAATGGCTTCTAAACTCATTTATAGTTGGTCTTGCTTTTAGTGGCACATTTCAGGAAGAACATTGACAAATTAGAGCACATCAAGGATATAATGATCAGGATGGTGAGGGTCCTCAGTATCACATGTGTCATAAAATGGACTACTTGAAGGAAGTTGGGGATGATTAGACTGGGAAAGAGAAGGTTTAGGGGGATATGTTACTTATCTTAAAGTAAGACTTTTGTATGAAAAAGGAATTGTATTTGTTCTCTTTGTCTCTGGAGAGAAAAACATGGAACTAATTGATAAAGTTAGATGGAGGCATCTAGATTTTATTGTGAATTAAGCACTGGATTTGGGGATCAGGAAGACCTGAATTCAAATTTTGTTTCAAATTCCTATTAGCTCTATGGGTCACGGCAAATCACTCTAATCATGCTCAGTTTCAGTTTTCTTTTAAGTTGGTACGAGTGTGAAGAACGTGTCTGAGGATTTGGCATTTTCACAAGGACTAATGGACCTGAGAAATTTTCTACTTGGCTTTAGTGCCAGCATGGCTAAGTGATTTGAGATCATGACATGACACTCAGAATCAGAAGAGATCTTGATAGATAAAGGAAATGAAAAGAAATGACAGAAAGGGCCCTAGCATAGCCTCACCAATCTTGCCAATTTGTCAACATCAGACATGACAATCATGTCATAATGCCCTATGGAAATATCCCATGGAGCATTTGAGCAGTGCTGGGCTTTCAGAAACAGGCAGGACCATGAGCCAAATGAATGCAACTCAAAAATTTCAGGATCCAAGATCCACTGGACTATGGAATCAAACAACCTGCTGCCCAATTCATCCATGCAGCTGCAACCAAGAGACATAGCAAAAATGTTCCCCACTCCCAATGTGGATAATGTGCTGTGAGATAATTACCTATTCACTTACCTTGTTTTATTGAGAGATAGTTAAGTTTAATACAAAACACCGGACCCCTGAGTTGTCTTTCCTTCAGAGCATTAGAGATAGAGAGTCAAAAATAAACAACCTGCATAATGACTGGGAAGTTACTAAGGTGATCCTATGGCTCATTTGTCTATTATAGTTTCTTGATTTTACCATTGCTCTTACTGATCTAATTAAACTGTTTAACTGTGTACTTGAGGCTGAGGTTTTTGTGTGTGTGAATAAAAGCATGATGTAAGAAGAAAAGGAAAATGATCGGTGAGATAATGAAGCAGAATATAGCCTAAAAGTAATAGGACCTACACACACTCTTCTGCCCAGTTAAATTTATGTTAGAGAGAAAAGAGTCGGCTGCTGCATTAAAAAAGTGCCTTCCTAACAATGAGAAGGCTTCTTCAGAAGACAATGAATTCCTCTCAGTGAAGAAGAATCTTCAAGAAGAATCTGGATGATGACTTGTCAGAGATGTTCTTGAAGGTTTTCCAGTTGAGACAGACAATGGACTATGTGACTTCTGAAGTGCCTCCCATTTTTGTAATTCTATCCTCATTCCCTGCACATTTCTGCTTTACTTGTTTGCTTTTTTCTGGCTTTGGAAGACCTTTCCTTCCCGTCCCTACTACTCTTTCTTCAAGGTCCGACAAAAATCATGCCTGTCCATGAGACCTTCTGAGACTCTCCTAAGCTTTCACTGATTTCTTGCTGCCTCAAGTTTAGAGCACTTAGAGTCTTTAGCACTACTCCTATTGTTTCCTATTCTTTACTTTAATTTCCTTAGTGCTAGCATCATCTGGCCCTGTAGAAAATGTCCTTGGGAAACACAACTAAGGGGAAAGGAGGATTTCATTGCCTCTAAGCAGATTATAAGATCCTCAAGTTCCAGGGCCCAAAACATTTCTTCTTGCAGGCTAAACAAACAAAACAAAACAAAACAAAAAAGCAAGGCAAGTGGGATGGGGTCTGGGAAAGTCAAATGATTTATTCCCATCCCAGAATCTGAGTCAAAATTCTTGTCAGATCTCCCTGCCCTTGTTTACATTAGGTTATGATGATTTCCTAGCCAAGAAAGGTTCTCCAGGCCCCTTCCCTCTGTATTTCTGTTTCGTCGGTTGATTTTGTCAGCGTTGGTTAAGGCTCCTGAACCATATGGTCAGTGCTCTTAGTATGTGTCCAGAGTGCAGTGGTACATGAAGACTCCTAGATCTCAGAGTGGTCCTGCAGATTTTTCTGAGCACTTAAGTAAATGCAATCAAAGTTTGCTCAACCATCCTCATTTTCCATAATTCTGATTCTTTCCCCCCCACTGCTGGAGAAACGCACCTCTTGGGGAGCAGTGTTTTCCTATGCTTATTGCCTCTTCAATATTAGATGAATGGAACTCTAACCCCAACCAAAGGAGCTTAAAGTCCATAGGAGTTCTCATGTCAATTTCAGTTTAACCAGGTGTTGCTTTTACTCTGTCAGTTGCCTCAGTGAGACTTCCTTTGCTTAGCAACAACCTCAGCTTTGCACAATAACAGCTTCTCTCTAAGCCTTGGCAGTAACTCAGGAGCTGCCAGCAGGGTGAAAGCCTCTTGGATTTAAATGGAATCGAAGGTAAGAACTCCCAGAGGTTCTGGACTCCTGGAGGGTCTTAAAGCCTCCGGCATTACAGATCTGTTTAATAGCTAATCCGGCTTAATATATGGGATGGCGCCCACACAGGATTGGTATGTTTTAATTCACCTGCTCTTTTTCAGCTGTTTGCAGGTAAATGACAGAACATGCATGGGGAGGGGGGAGAGAATGGATAGAGTTCTAAACCTGGTTGTCAGAAAACTCTGGGTTCAAATCCTGCCTGGAAGACTGACCCTGGACAAGTCAAACTTTTGACATTAGATTCCTCATCTGTAAAAATGGGGCAATAACAGCCCCTTCTTGGCAGGATCAGTTTGTACGGATCAAGTAAGAGAAATATCTAAAAAACCTAAAAGTGCTGTAGCAGTATAAGCTATGATGATGACTGATGATGAGGTCATGATAATGATGATATTATCATACATGAATGCTGGCATTTTCAGCGGCAAAACTCACTTTTGAACTGGTTACCAGTAGGGAAGGACTGAGGTAGTGGGAGGAATACAAGGTGCAGGGTCCTTGGGAGCTTTTTCCCTCCAGAATCCCAGATTTCTTAAGGAGATCGTGGCATTCTTGAAAGGTACTGAGGGTAAATGCATGTGAAAGCCCAGGTCCCAAGCCTGCTGAAGAATAGATAGGAATGGATTAGAAGGACTCACCTGTTTCCTATCTCCTACACCCCCATGAAACCTGACATAGCAAGAGAGTGTGACTAAAACTATTATTCCTGTAGGAGTAGTATGTCAACAAAGTTCCCCTTGCCATTACCAGAATTATTTACTTGGGCTTCATCATTTCCAAGACTTGGTCCCTTCAGGATCTGATGGTGTCGTAGAGAAAGTGGTTCCAGGCTTCTGCCAGTATGCGAACTAAGGGCATTGTCTTTTAGCTAAGAGCTGTAACACTAGAGGTTCTCAGCTGGACCAGCACATTCAGTCACAGATTGATAGACATGTGGACAGACAAGTATATGGATGATGGATAAATGGATATTTATATGGATTACGGAGACAGATAAATAGACATAGCAAAGAATGCACAAATAAAATCCAAATATCTTCTTGTTGTTTATTTTAAGTTGTGTCTGACTTCTCATGGCCCACTTTGGGATTTTCTTAACAAAGATGATGGAGTAATCTGACATTTCCTTTCCAGTTCATTTTTACCAGTGAGGAACTGAGGCAGACAGGATTAAGTAACTTGCCAAGAGTCACACCACTAGTAAGTGTCTGAAGTCAGTCTAAACTCATGAAGATGAGTCTTCCTGATTCCAAGTCCAGAACTCTATCCTCTACACACCTAGCTACCCTCACCAAATATCACATATCTTGTAAAATGCAAAAACAAAAACTGTTTCTTCATAAGGAGGTAATTAATACTAATTGCAGTTTGAGCCATCAAACAGGGACAAAGTATTAAGTTTTCCTTAACTGTTTCTTATTACAAGCAAAAGTCTTATCGAGAGGATTGCTTACTGGAAAGTTAGCTACATACCCAGACAAATATACATATATATATGTGTGTGTATATATATATATATATATATATATATATACACATACATATATATATATAAACATATAACAATATAATGTATTGGATATAATGCCATAATAATAATATAATATAGTGTTATATATTATATATTAAACATAATATATAATCATATATATAATATAATATAAAACAGTATTATTATACTAGTATAGCATAGCATAGTAATAATATAATATATAATTCTGCCTCTATTGCTGATGCCTTTAATATATATAACATATTATATATATATGTATATATATATGTGTGTGTGTGTGTGTGTGTGTGTGTGTGTGTGTGTGTTATATATTAAAGGCATCAGCAACAGAAAATATGGTGAATTTGGAGTTAAAAGACTAAGTTCAAATCTTTCTTTTGACTCTTATTACCAATATTCCCACTATGCAAATTGCTTAACTCTCTTGGTCTCAATTTACTCATCTGTAAAATGAGAATATTGGATTAAGGTAATGTCTAAGTTCCAGTTCTTGACCCTATGAATAAAACATTTATTATAAAATAAAAAGGATTGTTCTCTAGCCTCATTTGGGTTAGAGCTTCTAGCCCAAGTGAGATTTGAGATAGGCTTGGATATTGCACCATGAGTCATAGAAGAAGAAAAATGACAGCAATAATCCTAATAATAGAAATAACTAAGTCATGCCACTTTAGTATGTTACTAAACTGAATGATTTCACATATAATCATTGTACATTCAGAGGCAGGGTCTAAATCCCACTTATAGGGTCTTAGGAAAGTCTTTTTACTACCGTGAAACTTATTTTCCACAAATGAAAATTAAAGAGTTGAACTAAATGACCTCCAAGATCACTAGCAGCTCCAAATCTATAATCGATGATGCCATGATCATAAATACATGCCAGCACACCAGGGAAAATATTATCACAATAATAAATTATGATAATTAACTTGGTCAGTACACCCAGACTCTTTAAACAAATTGAGGCTATAGAATAAAGATGGCAACAAAATTATTATTGACATATCACTTTTATTTATCTTTTTCAGAGTGATTAAAACAAACATACTTGCTTCTCCTCCAAGACCATTACTGTCCTCAAAGCCAAAAACAATGTCTGATGTTGATCTTAAAGCAGAATTGAAAACTTCTGTGAAGTAATAGAATGTTAATATATCTCTTTATTGTGAAGACTTACCCAAATTATAAAACATGTATGAGGAATTCATTGGAATAGAGTTATCCCTCATTGCCCCCACAATCTCTGTCTACCATTGCAGGCTAGTATCTTTTCTACAATATCTAGTCTTAGAAAGTTCTCCATAACACTTGTCCAAGCTTAAAACAACTTGAATGTGTCTTGAATGTGACACCTAAGGTACACTGGCTCCAAGACTGCTTCTCCATCCAGACAGAGGAGGAAGGGAAAAGTTTTTTTTTTTTTTTTTTTTTTTTTTTTTTTTTTTTTTAGATAGGATGAATGATCTTGAACAAGTCACTTAGAGAACCTCTAAGTTCTAACTGTACTCAAAGCAATTCTCTAAGTAATTCTCTAATTTTCTAAGTTGCATTTGTGAGAGGCAGCTTTCATATCTAAATACTTTTCACCATTAATAAAATCATAGATCATAGGTGCGATCTCTCATCCCCCCACCTTTCTCACTCTCCTTTTCACCCTTCCTCCCCATTCTGTCTTTATCTTTGTCTTTCTCTCCATATGTATATCAATGTATTTGTTACCTCTATCTATCCATCTGTGTCTATCTATCCATTTATGTATGTATGTATGTATCTATCATCTATCTTAATGTATCTATCCATTCATTCATTTACATGTCTTTCTTTCTTGATTTCTTGATTTCTTGATTTCTTTCTTTCTTTCTTTCTTTCTTTCTTTCTTTCTTTTTTCCTTCCTTCCTTCCTTCCTTCCTTCCTTCCTTCCTTCCTTCCTTCCTTCCTTCCTTCCTTCCTTCCTTCCTTTCTTTCATCTATCTAGCCATTTCTCTACCTCTATGCATTCATTGATACATCCATATATTGATATATCCATCTTTCTATCTCTATCTCTATCTCTCTGTTTGTGTGTGTCTCTCAGATATGAGATTTAGAGAGACCCCTTAGTAAAATATTCCTAGCATCTTGAATAAGAATCTAGTGCTAGAAGAGTCTAGTAATATATAAAAGACAGTTGAATTTATAATCAAAGAATTTGTTTTTGAATCCTGCTCCTTACTAGATACCTTGGCTCAGTCACTATTTTTCGTGTATACATTTCCTCATCTGCATCTACATACCTTCTAAGATTTATTCCATCTTAATGCTATGATCTCTAATTTTGTAAAGAAGAAAAATAAAGGGATATTGTCTAAGACCATAAAAGCAGATAACAATGAATCAGCATCTGTATCATAGTGCTCTGGTTCTACTTCCAGTGTTCTTTCTAATACACCACACTGTTTCTCATTAAGCTGGCTGTGGAGGAAGTTTCCACCAAGAACTCATAGATCTATGGAAGTGTTCAAGTATATAAGGGAAGTAGTAATAAAACTATTATCACATGTCATCAGTGATGTCTGTTGGGAAAAGGGAGAGTCTGCAACAGTAATGATCATAATAAACCTCAATATTAGAGTGGAAAGGTTGGAGATGGAGATTAGGAGTTTGTAATAAAATTTCTTTCCTTCCTTTTTGTGTTATTCCTTATCTGAATCATGGGAAACAAATGTAATTCCTTTTCTGCATGTAGGTAGTAACATTTGTCCTATTGCCTTTCTGTTAAGATACTTGATTGCACTTGAGAAACAAAGTGAAGAAGAGACTGCAATTTGGAGATAAACAGAGATAATGGAACTGCTCCAAGTCTGTTCATGAGCATAAAAATATGGGACAAGGCAGGAATGTGATGATTTCATAAAAACACCTTAGACTGAACCCCATATGTGAGTAGTTCCCAAGAACTCTAGGAGGCTTCTATAGAGCTCTAATGTTCTCTCGAATTAAATTCCAAAAGCCCCATAGCGAGTGTAGATTTGAATAGAATTTTTTTTTAGTTTGGTCAGCCTGAGTAGAGATGACATAATGGAATTGTCTCTCCCTGACACTAGCCTGCATTATTCAGCAACATTTCTTAGTACTTCAAAACTATTTGCACAGTAAAATTGTGACATTTAATTAGATCTAGATTTCTTCTCTCCCTTTTTTCCTCTTCCTTCTTTCTCTTTATCCTTCCTTCCCCTCCCATTTCCTTCTCTCCTCTCTTCTCCTCTCTTTACATTTCCTCTCTCCTCCTTTTTTCTCTTCCTCTCCTTCCTTCTTCTCTTCCTCTCCCTTCTCCTCCTCTTCTCTTTCTCTTTTTCTCTCTGGATCTTTGTCCCTTTTTGTTTCTCTTTCTCTTCAATCCTTTACTGTCTCTATCTTTTCTTCTCTGTCTCACCCTCTGAGTCTGTTTCACTGTCTGTCTCTCTCTTTCTCTGTCTCAATCTCTCTCTCTTTCCCTCATTATATTTGATTTAACCTCCTTTCAAGTGAATTGGACCAAACTAAAAAGTCCAGCATGGTGTATATTGGAAGATTAAGCCTTTTTGATATAATTGGAACTGATAGACTCCTTCTAACACTGTATTTTCCCAATATTTTCCCAGCCTAATACAACTGTCTTTACTATACTCATTAGGAAAAATGAGAGTAGTATCTACAACATGACTGGGAGAAAATTTAAGAAGATGAATAGTTCCAAAACTTCTTTTGAGATTTTTGCCCCCTTCCATTGCGATAATAATGAGGTGAACTATGAGTGAAAAGAATAGTGAGGATTAAAGGAGAAATAAAAAAGAGAAAGATTAAACTATTCCCAATGAAGACATGGGGATGTAGAGTTTAATGGAAAAACCTCTGTCAGTACTGGTTCATACATTTGCCATTAAAACAATTGATTTGGTTGTTAAACCAAAAGACTACAGGCTGAGGCTATACTGATATGGTCTCTACTAGTTTTTAGCCCAGACCAACTACACCAGACAAACAGACTGGCTTCTGAACTTTTGAAGACAAGGGGTAATGTGACATTCATGTGGCTGCTACTGGTGTGCCCATATTGGAGGGCCTAATTCTATACATGGCCAGACAAAAAGACAGATATTGATGCACAAATGGTCAGCAGGCTAGGGCTTTTCCAGAATTTGTAAAACTCCAGCACTCAGAACGAAGGAAAGAAAGTGGCAGCAAAAAACATTGTAATGAATTTACTGCCCTTGTGTGCTGCTGTGATGGAAGGTGATTACTTCTGACTAGCGAATTACACTATGGAATATTGATTTCCTTATTCAGAAACAGGACCGGACAAATGGTTTTCCTGACCCTCTTATACACATGTTGTATTAGTGTTGATTCAATTGAATCCTTAGCTGATGAGAAAACTTTTCACTCTGGGGGCTACTTCCATACAAAATGGGCGGAAAATATGGGAATGGGTCAAGCACTTTCGATGCTGTGGAATTCTGGTAGGATAATGTGTCATTGAATATATTTAATTCAAGGAAGGTTCAAAGAATAAACAAAGTCCCTGAAGTTAAAAGGCTATCTATCACATAAACTATTTGATGATTTAGCATTAACTGGCAAAACTCAGCAAGAATCTTGTGGGGAAAAGAAATGAGGGGGAGAAAGCAAGAGAAGATGTACAATAAGGAGGAGAAATGGTGGAAGTAGAAGAAGAATGAGGAGGATAAAAGAGGAGGGCAGAAGGAAGAGCAGGAGAGAAAGAGGAAAAGAAAAAGAGAAGGAAGAACAGAAAGAAGGAAGGAAAAAAGAAAAGGACTAGAGAAAGGGAGGGAGGAAGGAAGAGGGCAAAAGAAGGAGGAAGAAAGAAAGTAATAAAAGAGGAAGGAAGGAAAAGCTACAAGAAATTAATTTTAAAAATATAGATAGTGCAGTAGATAGAACACTGGGCTAGGATCAAGACTCATGTTCATGAGTTCAAGTCTCAGACACTTACTAGCTGTGTGATCCTGGGCAAGTCATTTGACCCTGTTTGCTTCAGTTTCTACTTCTGTAAAATGATCTGGAGGAGGGAATAGCAAACCAATCTGATATCTTTGCCAAGAATACCCCATAAAACAGGGGTATTCTAGTTTTCATGACCCATAAAACAGGGTCATGAAAACTAGAACAAGACTGAAAAGACTGAACAACAATAAAGCAGTTCAATGCACCTTACAATGTTCTATTGTAAAGCAGAATAGCAAGTGGAGGAAAGAATTCAGTTTAAAAAAGATTCTTTGGAAAAGAGTCTAAAAAGATAGCACAAATAAAACAGTATATGTTTCTATTCCTGTTATGATGTGCTGCTTTAAAAAAAATCAGTTTGAAGCTTATTATACCATGTAGGAATATAGTGTGCTTATTTTTGGTCCATTTACTTAAAGAGCACAAAAGTATAAGAAACCAACTGGAGTGGCGGGGCAGCAATTATCTGGTGCATTTGAACAGGGTAGGTGGCCAACACAGACAATTAGGCCATAACCTGACAGGGTTTTCAGGCCTGAGTCATCTAGATAATTTTAGCTATTAGTACCTTGCCAAAGAAAAGGATCCTGTCAATTGAAGTGTCAGTACCCGTCACCTTAAAATGCCCTCACTTAACAATACTGCTGCCTTGGACAAAAACATTGGACTTCTTCCCATGAGAGCCTTTTTCTCTATGGTAGCCCCCTTAAGGTCTGACAAATAAATTAAAATTTAAAATGGTAAAAAAAACTCCAACCCCTTCTGATAAAATTTGTTTTTTGAGAATGGAAAAATCATACATGAGTAGTATGTGTATATATGTATATGAGTATGCATGTATATGTATGTGTGTGTTATATCAGGTGTGCTTTTAGATGCTGTAGAACAGCAAAGGCAGGATCTTTAGTTCTCAGCAAATATCATAGCAAGAACAACTATAGAGAATGTGAGAAGATCTTAGAATGTAAAAGTCAGTGAGTGTACATTTTGTAGTAAAATTTGGTGATGTACAAAACTAGAAAAGGTAATAACCACACTAGATAATAGTATCTGAAAAGATCTTAAGGACAATGCATGAGCTGAAGCTCATAAGATGCAATTCAGTAGGGATAAATGTAAAAGCTGGTAGTTGGGTACAATAAATTAATTTCATCAACACATGATGAGATAAACATGGTAAACTTTTCTGAAAGAAAAAGGTCCAGGGGTTGTAAAGTGTACAAAAGATTAATATGTCATCAGCATGATATAGCAGCCCAAGTAAGGGTAAGTTAGGAGATTCATAGTTTCCAGTAAAAGGAATGATATAGATTCCCCAATTGATAAATGATCAAAGGATATGAACAGACAATTTTAAGATGACAAAATTAAACCCATTTATAGTTACATGAAAAAATGCTCCAAATCATACTGATTAGAGAAATGCAAATTAAAACTACTCTGAGTTACCACCTCACACCTCTCAGATTGGCTAAGATGACAGGAAAAGATGATGATAAATATAGGAGGGGATGTGGGAAAACTGGGACACTGATACATTGTTGTTGGAGTTGTGAATGGATCCAACCATTCTGGAGAGAAATTTGGAACTATACTGAAAGGACTATCAAACTATGTGTACCCTTTGACTTAGCAGTACCACACTGGGTCTGTATCCCAAGAAAATCTTAAAGGAGGAAAAAAGACCCACATGTGTAAAAATGTGTTTGTGGTAGCAATGAATTGGAAAAGGAGTGAATGGCCATCACTTAGGGAATGGAATATTATTGTTCTTTAAAAAAATGGACAAGCTGATTATACAAAGGCCTGGAAAGACTTACGTGAACTGATGCTGAGTGAAATGAGCAGAATCAAGAATACATTGTACACAATAACAGCAAGAATGTATGATGATCAACTATGAAACAGTTGGTTCTTCTCAGTAGTTCAGTTGGTTCTTCCAATAGACTTTGGACAGAAAATGCCATCTGCATCCAGAAAAAGAACTAAGGAAAATGAATATAAATCAATACATGCTATGTTGACTTCTTTTTTTAATCTCTGCCATCTTTCCCTTTTGCTCTGATTTTTCTCTCCCAACATAATTCATAAAGTAATGTGTATTAAAAATAAAAAGGATGGTATAGTTCTACTCTACTACTGTACTCTGGCATTGTTAGAACTCAACTGGAGCATTGCGTTTGTTTGATTATTAACACTACAAAAATAATAGCAACAACAATGACAATAGCATTTATAGAAGTTGTGCTAAGTCCTATTATTTCATTCTAGTCGTCGTATTTCTTTTCTTTTCTTTCTTTCTTTCTTTTTTTTTTTTTGCAAGGAAATGGGGTTAAGTGACATGCCCAGCGTCACACAAGTACTAAGTATTAAGTGTCTGGGACTGGATTTGAACTCTGGTCCTCCTAACTTCAGTGCTCTATCCACTGCACCATCTAGCTGTCCCTTAGGCATCATATTCTAAGAAGGATTTTGAGAATCTGGAAAATGTCCAGAGGAGAGTAATAGAGTTGGTGAAAGACTGTGAGTCATATGGGGACAAGATAAAGAAACTGTGAAAGTTCAGTCTGGAAAAGAGAAAAATCAGAAAAACAAAACAAAACAACAACAGCTGTGTTGAAGTGTTTGGATGCCCATCATCCAAATGGATGGATTAGGATTATTCTATTAGACTTCAAAAGGCAGAGCCAGGAGAATTGGGTAGAAATTAAAAAGATTAAATTTAAGTTTTTAAAAGGTCATGAAAGACTTTGTAAAAATATAACCTTCTGAAAAGTTAAAGGCCCTTTCTTAGAGTTTTGAAGCAGAACTAGATGACCACTCACTTGGCTACTTCTCAGGTTTTTCATAGTGGGGAGTTCCTTTAGTGGATTAGACTTGAGCTACTGAGATCACTTCCAACTCATAAATTCAATACCTAACGTAATGTCTGGGGTACTGAATTCAATTAGTAAATCCTTATAGAGAGATTAAATTATTTTTTTTCTTTTTTCTACCTTAATGATTGTGAATTTAAGTGAAGAATATACAACAAAAAAAATGGTTAAGTGACACTGGATGGATCCCAGTAAAATAAAACTTTGGATAGAAAAGAGCCATAACCCTCTTTGACTTGTATCCATTCATACAAAGTAGCCCCATAAATACTCACATGGACACCTGAAGCCCTGCATAAAACTGTCAGGGCTTGCTAACATCTGATAATTTTCTGGTAGCCACTTTTTCCATAGGTGAAGAAAGAGGAAATAAGAAATAAGTCCTCCAGGCCATGACTAACAGGGAGAATTCAATATGTATCTTCTGTTCTGCTCAGGTCAGGCCCTGCACACAGGGGTTTTAAAAACTATATATTGGATCAGAGAACAAGATAGGGAACTTGGATGGACATAGTCACCTTTGGCTTAACACATTGTTCATACAGGTTCCAAGAGAGACATGAAAAAAAAATGTCCCTGAGTTTTAAGGAGGAAAAAAAATAAACCCTAAAATATAATCAATTCATTAAAGCCCATATCTAAGTAACCTTCTCTCCCAAATTAGTCCATTGCTTTAAATTCCAAGCTTGGGAACTGACAGGTGCCATCTGTACTAAACAACTAATTAATTGAATCCCCCACATACTTCCCTGGTGAGAGCTCTGAATATCTCCAATCACCTGCCTCTTTGCCTCAGCTAACCTTGGCGACATTTGATATTTTCCTCCTCCTGATATAGTATGTGGGTGTTGTATAAAAAGGGTGGCTATCTGGCCACCTAGGGACTGGCTTAATTACTTGTTGCCAAGAAAAGCTACTATCATTTATCAATGGGTCCTCCCTCCCTCTTAAGGTGATACATTAGCCATCCCAGAGGATCTCTGGGCTTCTCCTTATGTATGCACCTTGAATAGGTGCAAAAGGAATAACTCCATTATGTGCCATTTTTCACTGCTGGGAACCATTCTGGTATTACAACCTGTCCAAGAATCCCTAGTTCCCCAGTGTCAGGTAGAACTCTCCCAGGGTTTGACCTTTAATTGTCCTTTTCCTAATATATTCTTTTTCTAAGGAGCTTATTTTTCAAAAAATTCCATTACTTAGTAATAACTATTTAAATCACTGGCCTCTTTTTTTTTATAAACATAGAATCAAAGACTGATTGAATCACATAATTTTAGAGTGGAGAAACCTTATAAGGGTTCTAGTATGACCCACTCATTTTATAAATAAAAGTTTCCCTCATTGGATAGTATATTTTATGCTCCCCCATGAACATTTATCCTAGTTTACATTCTACAAATCTAGAAGCATCTTATTTCTATCCTCACCTTCTCCCACTACAGGGATACATGTTATATTGCAAGATCCTTGAAGGAAAATGCTATATTGCATGTGATTTTAGATCTTCTGCAGGACTGGTAAAGTAGATTGCAATGGATACTTAATAAATGTTTATTGAATGCATAAAGAAACTGTGTGAAAGTTAAAAGATGTACCTATGGTCATCATTGGAACAGATCTCAGAGGTTATCTGAGTTATAAGGGAGGAACTTGTGACCCAGAAAGTCCAGGTCTCTTGCCTCAGGTGTCAGAGGTATTACCAGAGATGAGGTTTAAAGTCAGGACCTTTACCCTTTATATTGTACAAAACTCCTTTATTTTTCTCATGGCTCCACTTGTAAAATTCTAGCCTTCTTTCTCTATTATATCCCCAAAATCTTCTGACCATAGAAGATGTCTTCTCTACCTTATTACAGAAGCCTTCTTATTCTGGAAGATCCTTTTATCCCTACAACCTCTTCACTCTGCAATATTTCTCCATCTCTATGACCCCTTTCTCTGACTGGTCAGTTCTTCTGCAAATCTCCATTTTAAAGAAGTATCCAGCCTACCCATGCTCAGTTCTTCTTTATGTTCACTTCTTTAATACTATTTACTCTTAAAACTTTTTTTCTCCAAACTTACATGAACTGATGCTAAGTGAAATGAGCCGAACCAGAAGATTATTGCATATGGCAACAATAAGATTATACAATGATCAATTCTGATGGACGTGGCTCTCTTCAACAATGAGATGATTCAGACCAGTTTCAACAGTCTTGTTATGAAGAGAGCCATCCTCACCCAGAGAGAGGAATGTAGAAATTGAGTGTGGTTCACAACATAGCATTTTCACTCTTTTTGTTGTTGTTTGCTTGCACTTTATTTTCGTTCTCATTTTTTTCTGGTTTGATTTGATTTTTCTTATTCAGCAAGATAATTGTATAAATAGGTATGTATACATTAGATTTAAGATATAGTTCTACCATGTCTAACATATATTGGACTTCTTGCCATTTGGGGGAAGGGTTGGGGAAGGATGGAGGAAATGGGAAAATTGGAACACAAGGTTCTACAAGATTAATGTTGAAGAATTATCCATGCATATGTTTTGAAAAATAAAAAGCTTTAAGAAAGACAAAAAAATTTTTCCACCATTGCTTCTTGTAAGTACTTGTTTCCTTACTTGTGCTTTTTCCTCCCTTTTTGGCTTTCTTTTATGTCTGGCATTTCACCCATTAGAATGTAAGCTTTCTGAAGGCAGGACTATCCTTTTTTTCTTCTTCTATTCTCATTAGCACAGTACCTGAAATGGAGTATAAGTTTAATAAAAATTTGTTGTCTTGCCCACATTGAAAGTGAATGGCAAAGTCTAGACTAGAAGAATATAGAACTTAGGTCTCTTGATTGCCAGTCAATACTGTTTCCACACATTATATTATATCTCAAAAAATTAATAATAACATATTGACCTCAAATTGGGCAGCACTATCATTAACAAACAATTTTTACCTACATTATCATATCTGATCCTCCCTACTAACTCCTTAGGAGGGAGAAAACTCAACAAGAGTTGAGCTTCCTGTTTCTAAATAAATCACTAGTTTGATGGGAACTGTTCAGTCAGATAAAAAAAAAATTAAACTTAAATTATGGAAAGAGCTATTCCACCATCATAGCCCTCTAGGAACAAATGCCCAGAATATTTAAAAGTCAACAGTGTAGTGGACAGGAAAAACTCTAGTCACAAGGGCATCTAGTGATATTTGTTTAAATTCATTAGCTATTGATTATAGGTAGCTTTAATTCAGTACAGGATACTTGTCACTTCATTAGGAGAACAATGAGTGCTCTGGAAAGAGGAAGCAGTGAAAGTTTTCTATATGAAGAGGCAGAGACAAAGAGGAGAGTCATATCTTTATCTCTACAATTGGGGTAATAAGAATTATCTCTATCAAATGAGGACCAAATGAATTAGTGTGTGTAAAATATAAAGTAAACATTTGGAAACCTTAATGTGTTATGGACATATCATCTATATTGATTTTATTATATTAAAAAAGGCTAGAGCAACTAGGCTGTGTTTTTAGGAAAAGAACAAACAATAGGAGTTTGTTTATATATTGCTTTAAGGTTCAAAGAATTATAGCTTTTGAGCTGGAAAAGACAGTAGAGGTTCTCTTGTCCAGATGTACTTAACCAAGGATCTGAAATTTAAATACATATATATATATATATATATATATATATATATATATATATATATATGTATGTATATGTATATATATGTATGTATGTATATAATCATTAACTAAATTTCATTATAATTGAATTCCTTTTCAATCCTACATATTTTGTTTTTATGTACAATGAGACCTGATGTACACAGTGTCTTTGATGATGTCTCCCCGTGGAGAGACACTAAAAAGCAAGGGTGTGCTAGAAAATGTTTAACAACCGTCTTTCCAGAAAAAAAAGAAAGAAAAACATACATGTAGGACACACTTTGAAGTTTAATCTGCATTATTAACAATTTCTTTAGTCTAGATAATCAACAAAACAATTAAGTCAAGCTCTTATAGTATTTGCCCATTTCCAAGGGGTAAATACACCAAAAATTTAACAATTTATAAGAGTTAATTCAAGCTGGCTTCAAAACCCTCTGCTACAAAGCATGATTCCTGTGATGGGAGAGTGATGATAACATAGATGAAAGTCCCTTGGAGAGACTACGGCCCATGTGTGGATACTCTGTGGATAGCTCTGTTGGTAATAGGATTGACCATAGAGACATTCAAAAAGACCTTCCAGCTACAACCATTGGCATTTTTGCCTCAGGGTTGTTGGGGAGCTCACTTACTCACAGTGACCAGAGAGGTGAATGGAGCTTATAGCCTTGTGAGTTTGAAGTCCCAGGAACCTTCTTAACACCCTAGTGCTTCAGAGTTCATATTTCTGGTCATTGCAACATCAATGACCTGAGCAGCAAGGACTGACCTTTGGGAGTAACTTTAGAACTCTACCCCTGTCTTAGATGAGACAAGGACTCATCTAGAAACAATTTTTATGAACTTTCAGGGACCACTGCCATGTAAGAACTGAGCTAAGTTCAGTCTACATTCACCAGAGATTATGGTGCAATATGGAAGAATATACAACTGTGAGGAATTGTGAAAATGATTGTACAGGTATTCAAAGCAAATGTCACTTTGTAAAAGCTAATTGCTGATAGGTTGGTAAATGGAACTGGGGGCTCTATTCATGGCCCCTTAATGAGGGAAGAAAAGTGATGGAACATAGCTAGCAGGTGCTTTGGCAGATGGCAGTGGAAAACAGATATGCCCTAACTCTGCAGGGTACCCCAGGACCCCAGGGGAAGCAGAGCCAACTTGGCTAACAAAGAAGAACCACAGCTTGGCTGTCTACATATTAGTAGACATTAGCTTAAATTTATTCTGAGAGTCCACCAGCTTCATTTAACCACCAAAATGGTCCCCAAGAACTCCTTATGTAGTCAGTCCCACTCATTTTGCAGTTGAGGAAGCTAAGGCCCATAAAAATTAGGTGACTTGCCCAATGCAATAAATGTAGCAAGAGACTGAGTTGGCCTTTGACCCTCTGATTCTAAACACTCCAGAACATTTTGCATTGCACCTTCACTTATGTGATAAGTGCTATAAGTGTTATTATTCCCATTTTACAGATGAGGAAAGAGGCTCTCAATATTATATAATTAAAACCCAGAAGGGCCAGTATTCACACATATTCTCTGACTCAAAATTCAGTGTAAGTTCTGTGACTTATTTTACTGGGCAGACTTGAAAGAAATTAGAAATACAGAGAAGCCATACGAATTATATAATTTCCAATTAAGGAGGCAAGGATGGAAATTTAAGGAGTGGTATTAAAGAGAATTATATTATGTTTTGCTGTATTTCTTTAAAATGACATAGGAAATGGGGAAAAACCAATACACTGTCTAAATAGAGAACTCTATGGACAGAGAAGTTACAGTATTTGGCTTTCCCCTAAAAAGGGAAGAAACACAAAGACAGACAGACAGAGAGACACATAAAGAGGCAGAGAGACAGGCAGAGACAGAGAGATAGAGACACAGACAGAGTCAGAGAGAGATGGAGATAGAGACAGAGACATATGGAGAGACACAGAGAGACATAGAGACGAGACAAAGACATACAGAGAGAATTATTTTTTCATAAGTGATTGTTTTAAACAACAAAGGAATTAAACATGGTCTAAACCAGGAATTTGGCATATGTACTAAATCTATACCATGTGGTGGACAGAACCTCATGAAATTTTGAACTCATAAAAGGAAGAAGGGACTGTCTTCTTCAATTCTCTTCCATTCCAGGATTTAGAGCTTAAAGGCATCTCAGTGATCATGTACTCAGACCACATGTTGCAGATGAGAGAAGAGAAATGACTGTCCCACTATTGCACAGCCCAATAAGTGGCAGAGCCTAGACATACATTCAAGTTATTTGATGGTGATTTTGATATCTTTTGTTACTTTTTATTCTTCCCCCAAAGAATAGAGATACTCTGTTTCTTCCACATTTGATGAAAATGGATAATTGCCCTTTCATTAGATCCCATACAATACTTAGCACAATTCCTGGCACATCTAGGTGCTTAATAAAAGCTTATTGACTGACAGACTCACTTATGACCATATATTCCTCTAAAATCCATTCGTGAGTGTCTTATTATGATTGGCTTTTTTGATTCCAGGTCTTTCTCGTGCTATTTATTAGTGAGAGACAGCCTTCTCTGGGTAAGTCAGGAAGCAAAGGTGAAGAAAGGGCTGGACCATCACCATGTCAGGCCACGCTATATTGGGAGTAACTTTATGAAGTTCCTAAAGGTGAGCACTGTTTCATGGTGAGACCACAATCCAATCCTTGCTTAATACTGGCTCACTTGTAATGTATTTCCAACCTTAGAATCAAAACATTTGGTATTCTTCAGCATTCATATCAAAAACAATAAGCATTTCTTGAAAGCCTACTACATGCCCTAATCTCAATGAAGTCAGGCCGTCATTTGTGGAATGAGATTTAGTTTCTGGGTTTGCCTAGTTGTGCTTCATAGCTGGTCTTCAGATGAAATTGTAGATAATTTTATAAAAGGGATCTTGGTTCAGCATTGTATCCATCCACTACTTCTTATAAAAAGAACCAAGTTTGGAAATCTGGTAATAACCAACACAACACTACTCCAAGGGCTAAGTAACTTCACAGCATGGTAGAAGCATGCTACACTTGGATATCAAAGATATGAAATCATAATTCCATTAAGAAATAATTTTTGGAACTAAAAACCTCATAATTATAATGGCAAAAATGGGTCCTGGAGAAGTCTTTTACAGTCAATGTTCTAGTTTGTTCTGTTCAAGAATTACTTTTCCTTTTTTTAAAAAAAATTTTTACAAGGGATAACTCCTTTCTGTTACCTTTTATATTTCTATTCTTCCCTCCAAAGAATAGAGATACTCTTTTTCTTCCATGTTTGATGAAAATGGACAATTTTCCTTTCATTAGATCCCATACAATGCCTGGCACATCATAGGTGCTTATATAAGTGCTTCCCACTTAAAAGTGGGAAGGGGGGATGATATATTTGAAAATGAAGGTGATGTAAAAACAAAAGATTTTTTAAATTAAAAGAGCTCAGTTTTGGTAAGTATGTAAATGGGAATTCCCTGTTTATGATAGGAAACTTCTTTGCACTGATACTTTGCAGCTTTCCCCTAAAATGAGTGTGAATCTCCCTTAACATCTCTGCCACCTGGATTACTGAGAATGGGCAGTATTCTTGCTGATGATGTTCACTTGAAGGAAGGGAGGAAAGATTCTATTTCTGTCTGATGCCCTGGTGGCCCCCGTCAGAGACTAACATAGCAGAGCTGGAGACTTGAGGGATGGGAAACAGGAAGCCTGGAAGGAAGCCAAGTCCATCAGTGGGAGTGAGGTCTCCTGTTGAATGAGCCATGGTAACATCAGCTTTGGGAGTGTTCATCCATTCAATAATGATTCTTCTTACTTCTATTTCTGGGGAACTTAAGGGTAAGTAGTGCCCTTGGGAGACCTCCCTGAGATAGAAACGGAATGCAGCAAGATCTCAGTCATCAGGGAAGCCCTATAAAATCATTCCATTTCTTGAGTGTCTTGGACTGAGACCAACAGCTCCTAGAAATGGAGCCTTGGATTCAGAAATGACCTGCTTTTATACATGTTTGTATGTAAGTAAGTATAACATTCAAAGCACAGCCAATAAAGTGGTAAAGAGCAAGTAAAGTTCACATAGGAAACTCAATGTTCCTAAGTTCAGTCTAAGCTTGAAAATAGCATTTCCTTCCCAGCAGCTTCATTTTCTCCCCTTGGGGAATCAGGGTTTGATTAGGGAAACAGAAACTATATGGGTCCTTTCTTCTTTTACTTAGGAGTTCCTGTCGCCCATGGCACCCGCAGGAAAGTCCATTGGTGATTTATCGTTTTTCACTCTTGGACTCTGGGATCCAGTGAGAACTAATTAAAATTTTGGGCACAGGGATTTTTCACTGGTGGAGATTTAAGGAAGCAAAACTGGCATTTTACCTGGAACCTGAGATGTAGCTCAGGCTAAAGACAAACCTACAAGTGGAAGAGGTGGAAAGATATTGGTAATGGATTATCTGACTAAAGCTAGTTTTTAGTTCGAAGGGAGGTTCACTGGAAGAATGGAAAAGCAAGAACAAGGGCAGGGTTGTGGTTTATGGGATGGAGAGTCAAGCATTCAGCAGTATATAAGCTCCTTGAAAGCAATGACTTTCATTTTTGTATTCCCAACAGGTGGCTCATAGTAGGCACTTAATACTTATTGAAGATACTTGAATAAAACAAGCCTTTATCAGTTGCATATATCTGAGTTTCTCAAGGTCTCCTCTCAGGCAGGATCTGAATTTTATGTCATAGGCACACCAAGGTTTGAGCACTTATAACTGCCCTCATTTCCCACTCTCAGGGAGATGAATAAATCTTCAATTGTTTGATACCTGGAGGCCAACCCTAGAAATTTAGTGCTTTGTGAGTTCTTTTTTTAAATGACTGGAATAATTCTTAACTCCCTTCCCTTTTCATTTGGGATTGGGGAGAAGAATGAATAGAAATAAGCTCTATTGTTGTATGAGCAAGAAAAGATGCTTTTTTGAGTATTGGAATGGGATGAGGTATAGGAAAAGGGACCTCTAGAAAAGAGGTCTCCATTAAAAAAATTCATACTCATTTCAAGGTAGTGAAGGGGAGAGAGACAGGTAAACACAGAGAGACCCACACACATATACACACATAAAAACAGACAAAGAGATACAGACAGAGACAGAGAGAAATAGGGAGAGACAGACAGACAGAGACAGAGAGACAAAGGCAGACAAAGATAGACACACAAAGACATGAAGACAGATCAAAAAGAAAGGGACAGACAGAAAGGGGAGGGGGAAAATCTCCTGTGTATGTTTATTTTCTTATTGTAAAGGAGTGGTAAGACAGGTAATAGGAGAATCAGGAGAGAACATTTTCACAACACTGCTCTTTCCTGGTTCTCCTACCTGACTGCCTGTTCTTTCTCATTCTCCTTTTTTGGACCTTCACCCAGTACATCCACATACTTACCAACTCTGTGCATTTCTCACAGCTCTGTTCTGTGCCCTCCATGCCAGCAGTCCTTAAGCTGCAGTCCAAGGAGTGCTATCTCACTAAGTGATCTCATCAGCTCCCATGAATTCAGCTGCTATATTTACGCAGGTGATTCCTATCTATATCCATCTCTAAGCTCTTTCTTACCCCCAATCAAACATTATTTCTTGGAATCCTTAATTTTAATGCACCATTGACAACTCAAACTCAAAATATCAAAAGTAGAACTCATGTATCTTCCCCCCAAACTCTCCCTAATATCACTATTAGTGTTGAGGGTATCCATTCTTCCAAGTCATCCAAGTCTGTGCTACTTCCCATTCCTCATGCTCATCCTGTATATTCAAACAGTTGCCAAGTATGGTTGTTTCTGCCTTCTCTCAGTTTATTCACTAGTCACTCTGGTGCAAGTCCTCATAATGTCATGCTGGGGCTATTATAATACTCTTCTTATTGGTCTTCTTTCTTCAGTTCACATTTCTCTCCAGCCCAACCTCCACTTCTGTGTGAGATCTCCCTAAGCACAATTTTGGCCTTGTTATTTTCCCTATTCACTAAATCCTGATGCTCCCTATTGCTTCTCAAATCAAATATAAAATCCTCCATTTGGCTTGTAAAGTCTTTCACAACCTAGCCTTCTACTATTTTTCTTCTTTTTAAAAATATATTTCATACCCCTTTATATTCCAATATTCTATTTCTCATCTCCACAGTCTGTCCCCCAGGACTGGAGTGCTCTTCCTTCTCAACTCCATGATGGCTTACCTGGCTAGACTTCAAATTCCCAATTCTTGGAAGTGGCTTTTCTGAGGCTATTCCTCCCTTCTCATCTTCTCTACCACAACCTCACCCACCCCTGCCACTTTTAGGGCCTACCCTCTGAAACTGTCTCCTATTCACAACGTTTATATTCTATGTCTGTAACATTTTTTTGCATGTTGTCTCCCTCAGAAGACTGTGAGCAGCCTGAGGGCAGAAACTATGTCTTTGGATCCCCAGCATTTAGCCCAGTGCCTAGAACATAATGTGAATGTAATATGTGCATGTTTACTTACTCTCTGATTAATTTTATGCTAATAAATAAGTACAACACAAAACATATTAAAACATTTGGAAATAGCATCAAAGTAAAATAATATTCGATACTAGAATCAATAAGGAGCTATTGGATATTCTTATGTAGGGAAGTGACATTCCTTCTATCTAGGAGCACAAATTTTTGAATATCAACCCACCTTCTTATACTGACATTTATGACCTCATGTGGAGATTTGAAACTGAATGTGGAGATTGTGAAATTATGATTTATTATCAGTAAATGTTTGATTTGGATATCTATTTTATATACTTATATACCCAACGTCACATACAAATTTCTAAGGTGAAAAGCCGTCTCTAGGCTCACATTTCAGAGATATTATGAAGATAGAATTGATAAGACTTGACAAATTACACACACACACACACACACACACACACACACACACACACACACAGTATTAGGAGCCGAGAATGACCTGAAGTGGGGAAGCTAGGTGGTTAGAATGTTGCTGGTACTATCAACAGTAAAACAATAATAGGTAAGTTTATGTAAGGGTGAATTTTGAAGAAAAGATAAATGAATGACATCTACTGCAGATTGTGACCCATTCATGCTTCATCACCCTTCAGGACTCATTATATACCATCAAAATGAAAGGAAGGTCATGTAGAACCTGTCCAGGGATGCCTGCCACAGCCACAAAATGTAGGAAGTAGATACCGAAGGAACTTTGTCTGCCACAGAAGTAAGAGTGTGTGTGTGTGTGTGTGTGTGTGTGTGTGTGTGTGTGTGTGTATGTGTGTGTGTGTGTGTGTGTAGTTTCAGGGAAAAAAAAGCACTGGTGGGTGTTAGAATCTTTTACACTGGCCTCAGAAGTGTCCTGGTTTGGATTTTGTAGAACCTCAAAAGGCCAATGGATAATATGGATAATGTTGTGTATGTGTGCAGGGCAAGAGGTGTCTAGTAAAGGGGCACCAGAGACCCCTCTCAGGATGGATGGGATGGAATCAATCTATTCCCCAATTGGTTATCCATACCCTTAGGAGGAGGGAAGCCCCTGCTTTGGAGGGTGCTATTCTAGAACAAAAGAAAGAAATCCAATTTGAAGACTTTTGTGCTTCCTCTCTACATAGATACCTATAGCCACAGAGAGATTGTGGCCCTGTGGGCCTGGTCACTGTCCTGCACTTTTGGCTTGCACCATGATGTAAAGATCTCCTTTCCAGGGAGGTCTGGCGACACATTGGGGGATGCTCCTTGTCACCTACCTCACTGCTTAGGCAGCCCCTTCCCATCCAGACCATCAATAAAGACCAACAAATCCCACAACTTACCGAGTCTCTGCCAAGTTTCTTTCCTGGCACTCTTGATAGTGGAGCCTCATGCCAAAGCTTTTTAAGCCCACCTATGAGGATGCCAGATGCGCCAGCATCCATACCACTTCCCTCCCTTGCCCATCTTACAAATTCTTTCCTCCCCTAAGATTCCCTCCCCCAGCTTTAGAAAGAGGTACCACACCAAGCTGAAGAGGGACATGGAACACTTTTTAATGTCAAGTCAGAGACAACCCCCTCCCTCCCCCAGCCCCGAATCCCACCTTCCCTCATCACATCCAGGACCCCTCCCAGAGGCTTCTCTGCTTTCCAAGCTCCCAGAAAAAAAGGTGACCTAAAAATGTCATTTTTCTTCCATTTCATCCACAAAAAAAAGGAAATAAAAATTAAATTAAATGAACCAAGAGAGCTAAATTCTCCAGTGGCCACAAGGGTGTAACAGATTCATTCCCACACAGGGCTAAAGCAAGAAGTTACTTTTTTTTTTCTTTCTTTCTCTCTTTTTGTAACCTGTTGGTTGGTTCTTGTCAGTACCCTAGAAGGTAATCACAAAATGCCACCTGTGATGGCTTTCACTTCACAGATCCATACTCAGAAAGAGATGTTGCATCTGGTTAGTTTTCTTTTTCATTTGTTTCCTTTTTTAAAAAACTTTCTATAAATGTCTCCGACATGTAAATAACCCAAGAAAATAAAAAAGGCAGGAATTGATTACACAATTACCAGTAAACTCTATCATCTCTTAGGAAGACCAACACACAGCTAACGCCATATACAGCATGCAGTAATGTCTGAGAAAGGACCCTGCAGAGAAAGAAAATGACTAATTCTCTAATAACAAAAAAGTATGTGTATATATATGCATATACATATATACTATATATGCATATATATATGTATGTATCATTAAAAGAAGCATAGCTGACAAACTCATCATACAATGGAGATCACTCTTTCCATTTCTAAACAGTTTGTAGATAGCATAGTTACTGTATGCGTTAAACGCTGAAGTAAGGATGAGAAATCTGTAGCGCTGGTAGAGATGTTGGTTAAATCACTTTTTGGTGGATGTGCTGAATCCTCACCAGTTGGCTAATACCTGGTGCTATGCTCCACCACTTGTAAACCTAGTTAAGAACACTATTTATCTTTAATTTTTAATAAACATACTTTCTCTTTCACCTCTTTTTGCATGTTTTTTAAAGTTTTCTTTTGTTTTTGCACTAACAGTTCTAGGTTCATATCAGAAAATATAATTAATAAAATTAATAATGAATCAGAATCCCTTATTATCCATGATGTCCATGTAGTAAAATGAAAAACACGTAACCATATATTTCTTCTTGTGTTTTGCGGGATCATTGTTGTCAATGGGTTGTTTTGCAGATTTTTTTCTTTTGCTTTTTCATCACACACAATGTCTGTGAAGAGGTCCTCCATAGGAACATCTGGGTCTGCATATCTGGATCTACCAGTAGAGTTTAGGATCGCTAACTCAGAAGTCTTCTGTGGTGGATGGGGGACATCAGAATAGGAAGAGCAGCTGACCCTTTGCCCACCATGGAAACAAAGAGGCCACACAATGCAGCGTGCAGGTGGGTCCAAAGCCAAGTGTGCACTCATAAATTGGGGCTAAAGAAAAGAAGCAGTTGTGCCTAAATATCTCCAAGGCAATTTCCTTCCCTCCCCATGCCCAGTTGCCCTTTCCCTTAGATTTTTTTTATCACATTAGACTTGGTTTATCTTAATTTCATTTAATTCTTTAAAAAAAAAAAAAAACTTGTATGCTCTTTTTGCTGCTGTTGAATTGGTGGTTGCAGGTGGTGGAGGCTGCTTGCTCCCCAATGGGGAAGTGACACTCACATCAAAACTTAAGCAACAGATGCAAGATGAGAAGGGGTAAGAGCCAAATGCAACCAACTCTCCTTGATGTCCCATTGTTCACTTCGCTGACTGCGCCAGGGGCTGTGGGAAGAACATAAGAATATTTTTAGAAGCCTAATTTAAATGGAAAAGGAAATACTATCAGACCCAAATCTGAGTTGGGAGCTCAAGCTTGAGCATCAGCACTCCCAAATATGACCCCTACTACTGTAGCATAACTTCTCATGAGTCCTACAAGGGCTGACCAGAATTGGGGGCACAATTCTTAGAATTGTAGGATTTATACCTGATAAGGCCCCTAAAATCAACTAGTTTTACCCCAAACTCCAATTTCCATCTAAGGAAGATATATCAGATTTGGTTGTGTTAACTTGGATTGCTCCTGAGAAATATATTGTCCCTGAAAACTAAAGGCATGGGGTTTAAGAAAACTGTTACCATAGGTTTGGTGGCTGCTGAAATCTTAGTATGGTTGATCTGGTGAAAAAGGAACTAGATTGCCTTTAACCCTACCCTCCAGAACAATTAATGATGAACATCAGAGACCACCCATAGCTCCATCACTTTTCTCTTTATTTCTGACAATTCAGGCCATCTTAAATGTTCACTTAACCACCCAGCTGCCCAACCTGTTGTCTAGAGAAAGACCTGTTGAAAAAGCCAATCTGTCTTCCTGCTGTTGCTGCTGCCAAAGTCTCCTCTGAGGACGTTCTGTCAATCACCTTCTCATAGATCAGTCCACCAGGACTTCACCAGCAACATTTGGCTGCTTCTCCATCTGGAGAAAGCAATGCTGACAGGAAGGTAGGGGCTAATCCAGATAGAAAATGGGCCCAAGTCAGCAGAACAGTCAAGATTCTTATAATTACACAAGATATATTTGAAACAAGGTACAAAAATGCTGCCACTATAATTTATGTTATAATTTAGGCCTGAAGAAGACCAAGTTACTACTTTCAATTCCTTCAACCCCACAGATGCCCCATTGAGAGAATATCAAAAAAGGGAGGGAAATGACTGCGTGTAGATTCTCTGATCCTTTCTTCCTCCTGTCTCCTTCACACACACCCACACACACCCACGCGCACCACTCAGAAACAAACTTGTCAACTACTTCAGCTGTTGTACCAAAGATGCTCATGGACATATCATGAACATATACTTTTATCATTCTGAGAAAATATACTCAAATAATTTCTTACTCAGTGAATCAGGCTAAGCTGTTCAGATAATATCTTCCTCCTTATTATATCAGAATAAACTGAATATCCCAAAAGCATATTGAAGGAATGTACAAGATGAGAGCCCTACTGGTATCAGCATCTGGGACATGGGCTCTGGTTAATGTTGGCCAGACCAATCTGCATATCTGAGGGACTAACTTGGAGACTTTTCAAGCTGTGGACCAGTGGTTCTGTCATTATGACTTCACTTCTAACTTTAATCCATATAATAAACTCTCAATTTTTGGGGGGAAACTCCATATCCAGCAAGGAATACTGGCCTTGTGCTAATCAAGAGTCTTATTTGAGATAGTACATGAACCAAGGATTTGGCAATTGGAGATGTTTTTTCTTGAAATCAATATATAATAATAATCCCATTTGACAATCACAGTATCAATATGTGATAAGTAGTAAAGAAAAAAAAGATCATTATCCTCATTTTACAAATGAAAATATTAAGGTCCAATTACCCAGTTTAACACAGCTATTAAATGGTTGAATGGACCACAAATCATCAATTGATCTATTAGCAAATATTCATTAAGCACTTACTATGGTGCCAGGTACTGTGCCAAGTGCTGAGTTCAGAAAGAGAAGCAAAAAACAGCCCCTGCCCTCGAGGAACTTACAATGGAAATTTAGTGTTCTTTCTATCACAATATATCTGCCTCTGCTTTTCTCTCTGGCACTTTCTCTGGTTTACCATTCTGCAAAAAAGAGCAGCATGAAGAGTTTTTCACAAAGTTCCTATAATTATAGAGCCTTATTGCCCCAGTAGGCAACTAATTTTATGTGGACCTGTGGATTCAGTGCTATGGGGAACTACCAGTTTGGAAATACTCCAAAAAAGATGATTAGTTTTTCTGTAATGTATATGCTTAAAGAACTATTGAGTAAAACTATTCAGTGACTTGTCCATGATCACACGGGTTTTATGTATAAGAAGTACGATCTGAACTGAGGTCAGTCTTCTACCTCCTATGCCACATAGCCAAAGATATTTTCTGGAAGTGTTGCCCATAAATCAAACCCTATTTGACTTGTATTATAGTTTTGGTGATGTAGTAATTTTCAATTCTGATTAATCCTCAAAGTGGCTCTTAGTATTTGAATAGCTCAGGTTCTTATATTTAAAGAAGTACTGCCATAAAACTTTTAGTGAAATCCATTTATAGTATAACCATACACATCTTCCTGCATCTTTGCAAAGTAAGTTTTAATGATCATATATTAGATTTTTGTAAATTAAAGCATGTATCCATTGTAGCTTTGGGCAAACTCTATTCTACCAAAATAAGTCTACTTTGCAGATTCTAAAAAGAAGAAGCTAAGAGAATTGCTATAAGCAAAAGGAAACAATTTGCTGACGTATAGGTGAAGAAAATTTTGAGAAAAAAGTTGACCAAGTCATCTTAGAATTAGAATATATTCTCTTTTACAGAGAATGGATTTAAAAGAATTCAGGGAAAAGATTAATATCTGAAGGCCTATTCCAAATCACTACTGATCAGAGAAATGCAAATTAAGACCACTCTGAGATACCACTACACACCTGTCAGATTGGCTAAGATGACAGGAACAAATAATGATAAATGTTGGAGGGGATGTGGGGAAATTGGGACACTAATACATTGCTGGTGGAGTTGTGAAAGAATCCAGCCATTCTGGAGAGCAATCTGGAATTATGCCCAAAAAGTTATCAAACTGTGCATACCCTTTGACCCAGCAGCGCTACTACTGGTATTATATCCCAAAGAAATACTAAAGAGCGGAAAGAGACATATATGTGCCAAAATGTTTGTGGCAGCTCTTTTTGTTGTAGCTAGAAACTGGAAGATGAATGGATGTCCATCAGTTGAAGAATGGTTGGGTAAATTGTGGTATATGAAGGTTATGGAATATTATTGCTCTGTAAGAAATGACCAGCAGGAGGAATACAGAGAGGGTTGGAGAGACTTAAATCAACTGATGCTGAGTGAAATGAGCAGAACCAGAAGATCGCTGTACACTTCAACAACAATACTGTATGAGGATGTATTCTGATGGAAGTGGAAATCTTCAACATAAAGAAGATCCAACTCACTTCCAGTTGATCAATGATGGACAGAGGTAGCTACACCCAGAGAAGAAACACTGGGAAGTGAATGTAAATTGTTAGCACTAATATCTGTCTGCCCAGGTTGCATGTACCTTCGGATTCTAATGTTTATTGTGCAACAAGAAAATGATATTCACACACATGTATTGTACCTAGACTATATTGTAACACATGTAAAATGTATGGGATTGCCTGTCATCGGGGGGAGGGAATAAAGAGAGGGGGGGTAATTTGGAAAAATGAATACAAGGGATAATATTATAAAAAAAAAAAAAATATATATATATATATATATATAATAAAAAAAATTAAAAAAAAAACAAAAAAAAAAAAAAAAGAATGAGATTATAACTAAATTAGAAGAGCATAGGATAGTTTACCTCTCAGACCTGTGGAAGAGGAAGGGATTTATGAACAAAGAAGAACTAGAGATCATTATTGATCACAAAATAGAAAATTTTGTATATCAAATTGAAAAGTTTTTGTACAAACAAAACTAATGCAGACAAGATTAGAAGGGAAGCAATAAACTGGGAAAACATTTTTACAGTCAAAGGTTCCGATAAAGGCCTCATTTCCAAAATATATATCGAATTGACTCTAATTTAAAAGAAATCAAACTGTGCATACCCTTTGATCCAGTAGCCTTACTACTGGGCTTATATCCCAAAGATATTTTAAAGAAGAGAAAGGGACCTATAGATTCAAGAATGTTTGTGGCAGCCCTCTTTGTAGTGGACTTACATGAACTGATGCTGAGTGAAATGGGCAAGATCAAGAGATCATTATATATTTCAACAACAATACTATATGATGATCAAATTTGATGAATGAGGTCCTCTTCAACAAAGAGATGAACCAAATCAGTTCCAATTGAGCAGTAATGAACTGAACCAGCTATACTCAGTGAAATAACTCTAGGAGATGACTATGAACCACTACATAGAATTTCCAATCCCTCTATTTTTGTCTGCCCGTATTTTTGATTTCCTTCACAGGCTAATTGTACACTGTTTCAAAGTCCGATTCTTTTTGTATAGTAAAATAACTTCTTGGACATGTATACATATATTGTATTTAACTTGTATTTAACATGTATTGGTCAACCTGCCATCAGGTGGAGGGGATGGGGGAAAGGAGGAGAAAATTTGGAACAAAAAGTTTTGCAATTATCAATGCTGAAAAATTACCTATGCATAAAAAATTTTGTAAAAAAATTTTTTTTAAATAAAGATAACTAAAAAAAAAGAAAAAAAATATCTGAAGGCCTAGAATTCTGCAAAAGAAAAAAAAAAAGGTTGGTTTAAGATGGATGATATTGGCTGAAGAATAAAATCCCAATGATGCAAATGATTCAAACGAGGCAGGAAAGTAGATGCTATCTAAAGAGCTTTATGTTTTTTAAAAAAGAAATTTACAGCATATGAAAACTAAGGAAGCCAATGGATGAAGACTTCAAAAAAAAAAAAAAAGTCACTGTTCTGTAATCTTTACAAATGGCTAAAGACTAGAATGAGCTAGACTTAAAATAAATGCTACTCACAACAAACAAAAGGGATTGTTCCTGTTATTGTTTTGCTAAACTCAGGTAGAGGCAAAAGGAAAAAAAACAGCAAAAAAGAATCTAATTTTCAAGAGTTATAGAGGAGATTACTGTACACTTAAAGTAGCACTATATTGCATTTAAGCTCCTTTCCATATATGGATTTTTGGATATAACTACTTCTTAGAGTAGATGGGATGATAATGATAGAAAATAGAGAGAAGGTACCACTGCTCAATTTTTATTTTGGTTCTTTATTCTTCCCAAAAAGTGAAATCATCTGATTGAAAAATATGGCCCCCCAAAAAACTGTTTTAACAGGGAATCGAAGTTCATTTAAAATAAGAAAATGTTAAAAATGTGTTCCAATAATCAGAATATGGAAAAATGATTTTCAAAAGGAGAGAGAGGGTGAGAATTAGTGAAAGAGAGAGATAAAGCGAGATACAGAGACTGAGAGAGAGAGAAACAGAGAAATATACATAGAGACAGAGAGAGACAGACAGACAGACAAAGAGGGAGAGAGACAGAAAGACAGAAAGAGAGAATTCTTCATACTTTTATCTGGTAAACCTGAAAAATTCTAAGCAAACTTATAGAATGTATTAAAAGGTTGGCTTCTAAACACTCTGAGAAAAAAGCAATGATCAATAAGAGATAGCATGTATTCTTCAAAAACAGGCTGTATCAGAATGAATGCTTTTTTAAAAACAGAGTTACTAGACTGTTAGATCAGGATATGGCACATTATATATAATACAACAGGTAAAGCACCAGGCCTAGAATTAGGAAGACCTGAGTTGAAATCTGGCTTTCGGTAATCACTACCAGTGTGACTCTTGGCAAGTCACTTAACCCTGTTTGCCTCAGTTCCTCACCTATAAAATGAACTGAAGAAGGAAATGTCAAACCACTTCAATTTGCCAAGAAAATCCCAAAAGAGGTCACAAATAGACAGACATGGCTGAAATGAATGAACAATGACAGATGAGGGGCACTGGCATAATAATTTTCACTGTATCTTTGTGGGCAAGGTTATAGTTAGGAGAATTCTGAAATGGTTAAAAGACTAGCACTAAACAGTGGTGTTTAATATTGCCTAAAAGATATATCTAGTAGATCATCTCCATGACCTTCTTCTTGTCAGTGAATAGGATGAAGAAATAACTGACATATCTATGAAATCTGTAAATGACAAAAAGCTGGAAAAATAACTAATCTATTGAATAACAGAGCCATGATCTTTAAAAATATGGATACCATTAAATGGATCAAATTTACTAAAATTAAATTTGGTTTGGATAAATTTAATGTCTTATAGTTAGATATTTAAAAATAACTACACATGGTAGAGATAAAATTTCTATACAACAGTTCACACACAAAAAAGATCTGGGAGTTTTATTTAAAATTATAAATTTAGTAAGAGACAACTACGTGACATGACAATCAAAATCTAATTCAATTGAAGGCTTCATTAATAGAAGCATCGTGTCTATAATAAGGGAGGTGATAGTACTATTGTATTCTGAGAGAGATTTTGCTCTGTTTTGCACATTCATTTTAAGAAAGATTCTGACAAGGTGGATTATATCCAGAAGAGGGCAATAGGATGTTGAGAAGACTATCAACCATGTCATTTGTAATGCAGCTAAAGAAATTGTCAGTGTTTATAATCTAGAAAAGAGGAAATTTAGAGGGTACATGATAATTGTCTTTAACTAGTTTAAAGATTGTCATGTGCAAGACTGAATAAACTTGTTTTGTTTGCTACAGTATGTAGAACTAGGAATAATAAAGATCTTAAAAGTCAATATAAGGGGAAAATGATTTTAATAGAATTGTCTAAAAGTGGAATGGGCTTCTGTAAGAGGACTAGAGAACTCCCAGTAACCAAATTTCAGTTGGAAATTGGATGCCCACATGTCAGGGAAAATTATGGAAGGGATTCCTTCTCAGGTATAGATTGGATGAAATGATCTTTAGCTCTCTCTTTCTAAAACTAATAGTCTCTGATTCTACGTATTCATTATTTATCCATTCTATGGAAGATCCACTCTTTAGGGACCATGAGGATTTCTAATCAAATAATGCCATAAATGTCTTTGGATCCATCTTCATGTTTCTTGCTCAGGTCTGAAGCTGAGAATCATTTTTAAATTATATGAACTCAAAATTTATAAGAGCATAGATTCCATATCTGTTTCTGAGAAAAACTATTGATCAAGTCTACCATTATTCCATGTACACTGAACAAGTTAGATTTTAAATTTGCCCTACAGAGTGAATGGCATAATGGATTGAATTGGTACATTGGTAAAGGGAGTTTCTTCTCTAGAACTATAAGCTATAGTTATATATATTATAAACTCATAAACCAAAAAGAAAAAAAAAAGCAAACAAAAACCTTCAAAATAAAATGAAATTCCTATAAACACATATTTGGAAAGAAAAACCATTGGTTGAGACAAGCTTCTATCAATCATACCTTTCTTTTTGTTTCAGTCTCTGTTTCTCTCTCACAGACAAACACATGCACACAGACACATGCACCCATTTATACACAAAACCATCTTTGAGGTAAAGTTTATGCCTCTTGGTGCTTGGCAGTGACAGCCTTTACAACAATGAGTGGACATAATAGAACCTATAAAACAATAAGAGAGCAAATGTTAACTCTCAATTCTCTGGACCCTGCTTTCCCTTCTTGCTCCTTTGCTTCTCATGGAAGATTGAGCAGATAAATGAAACCGTCTTTGGGGAAATCACCCAGCTAGTTGTGCACACAGTGTGTACCACTCACAGGAGGGAGCAGCTTGGTCATCATGTAAAGAAAGGCTGAAAACCATGTTTTCAGCATAGGGAGTCTAACATTGTGGGAGGCAGTTCTTAGGCTGGCAAATGCCCCCTAATGAAGGCATACAATGACCCAGTAGGGGGATTGCTAGGTATGCATTTTGGGCTACTGTTTCCCTTCTGTGTTCTCTTTCATTATTATATCTATCAATGCTCCTTGTGGCTCTATCCCCCACTGGGATCCACCACAAAGAGTCTGCAGGAAAGAATCCCGACCTGTCAGGTTAAAAAAAAAAAAAAAGCTGTCATAAAAGGGGGGGAGGGAGAATTCTGTTATAAAGAAGAAAAAAATAACAGCTTTCTCCAAATCTCCTTAAAGTTCTTCATTTCTACACCAAATTCCTTGAAATACATTTATCCTGGACCACAAACATACCCTACACTTTAACTTTTCCCCTTTATTTATAATTGAAGAAATCCATTAAAAAATAAGGAAAGAGAAAGTCATGATTAACCTGTGGAATAGAAGATGAAGTTTGAGTGGAGATAATCATTGTCTTCTAAGTATCTAAAGAATCATCATATGAAAGAGAAATTAGATTCATACTATTTGGTCCCAGAGAAAAAAAATCAACAACAGTGGAGGGGAGGTAGTGGTGGAGAGACAAAGATCATCTCTATAAAACTAAGAATTAAGGTTGTCTAAAAGAAGAAAGGAACTGTTTCCTTAGTCACTGAGTTTTGCATCACTGATCATCCATCCTTTAAGCAGAGGCAGAATGCTTACTAGGTTAGGAGTGTTATAGAAAGAATTTGTGTTCAGATAGTCATTGAATATCTTGCAACTCTAAGATTCAGAGTGATAGACTTCTCTTTGTCCAAGTGAAGTTGCTCCATATATTTTCTTGAGGATGAGGTCCCTTTAAGATTCCTTTTTGAATTCCAATGATATCCGGGCTTTCCCCAGCCCCCACTGGATCTGAGCTAACTTGAGTTTTCCCAACCCCCACAAACAGTTTCTTCCTTATCTGAAAACTCATTGAATTCTATTCAGTGCTGACCCTGGTTAAAAACCCGCCAGGAGTCTGGGACTCTACCCACCTTCAAGAGCACCAGGAGCCCCCATTATAAAAGGGGCAACCCTGGAGTCCATGTTTTGCAGAAGTCCTAAGCATGGCATCCTTATGCCCGTCATATCAAGGGTGTCTGCCCACTGGACCTGTTCCAGTGCCCTTTTATCTCTACCCTCAACTTTACTAACTAAACTTTACTTCCAAACCCCTACAATAAACCCTTTTTATCAATCTAGGTTTTCGGGTCTGTAAATTCCTTTACAGGGGACTCTGTGCTGTGACGGGACTATCCTTGCACTGACCCAAAAAGGGGTTCCTCCTTTCCTAACTCTCATCAAGGTCACCTCTGAAGTTATTTCCAATATATTTTTACAAAAATAAATTATTCTTTTTCAGGCACAGAGCACATACTTCATAGAATAAGCAAGAAAGGTACATTAGAAAACAATGGGTATTTGGATGTTCAGAAAATAAGATAAAAGAGAATACAAAGAGATCAGTAGGCCATTACATTCTTTACTTCTGTGACCACCGTCAAAGAAGATGACTGGAGTTAGCACCATCAAATTTTATCTTTGAAAATAATTATACTATGTCCATCAGATGGGGAATGGCTGAATAAATTATATGAATGCTATGGAATATTGTTGCTGTAAAAGAAACTGTAAAAGAAAGATGATTTCAGAAAGATTGGAAAGACTTCCATGAACTGATACTAAGAGAAGATACTAAGTTCTACTAAGTGAAGTAGAACCGGGAGAACATAGTACATAGCAACAAGATTACGTGATGAGCATCTCTTATGAATGAGGTAATTCAGACCAATTCCAATAGACTTGTGATGGAGAGAGCCAGATCCATCCAGAAAGAGAATTATGGAAACTGAATGTGGATCACAACATACTAGTTTTACCTTTTTTGTTGCTGTTTGCTTGCTTTTTCCCCCTTTTTCCTTTTTTTCCCTTTTTGATTTGATTTTTCTTGTACAGCATGATAAATGTGAAAATATTTATAGAAGAATTGAACATGTTTCACCTATATTAGATTACTTGTTGTCTAGGAGAGGGGGGAGAAGAAGGAAGAAAAATTTGGAGCACAAGATTTTATAAGGGAGAATGTTGAAAACTGTCTTTGCATATATTTTGTAAATTAAAAAAAAAATTTAAAAAATAACTAAAGACAAGAAAGCAAAATTCCTACCCAGCTGGTACCTTAAATGGTTCCATGAAAAAGAATTGTCACAGAATTTTCTGTATCTCCAAAGCTGGAGCTGTCTTTAATGGAACCGGAATAGAAACTCAAACTTTTTTCAGGTGACATAGTTAAGATATCCTTGACAAATAGTGGATAGTCCTCCCTTTCCACTCCTCTCCTTGGTATTCATCTAGAAGCCACTGCCTTGCAGATGTAGGGAAATCCCAATAGAATTATATTGTACGAACCCAAAACCTTATAATAAAGCGCTCTAAAAACATGGTGTGCCACATATAGCCAGCTGTCAAAATGTAGAATCTCTCCAGAAGGAAAACAGGCATATTTGAAGTTTTCTCACATTTTTAGAAACAAAATGTTGGGGGTAAGAACAAAAAGAAAAGAGGATTAACAGGAGCTTTATCTGTCAAGTAGTTTTGTGCCATGAGAACATGACCCATCTAAATTCTTCCTTGCCCGACTTGCACAATGTATGGCATTTTTCAGGGCCTATTATCCAAGAATAAACCTTGCTCAGTAATATTATGATTCCAGAGCCTCACATAACCTCTGCTAGAGATAGCTGATGAGCCATTTGATTTGCCTAGTAGCAGAAGGCTGATTGTTCATCCAACCTTGCCACCTGTACAGCATAACTGTAAGTGTTGCTAATATTATGTTAAGTGTAGCAGCCCACAGATTTTCATTACCAGACCAGTCAGAGATCTTTACAATAATTATGAACACCAGAGGCCAGCAGAAACATCTGGTAATTATGAGGACCTTAAAAAAGATGAGTTTTAGCCAAATGATTCACACAAGAAAATCCCTCGTTTTTATCCCCCTCCCAATGCCATTTCCCTCCCCACATCCTTAGATATGAAAAGAAACAGGAAAAAGAAAAGGAATTACTGTGAAGCAGCATGCAAAGGCAAGTTTGAGAGTTTTGCTCCAAAGCACTCAGGATTAAGAAAAGAGGGAAATCTGGAATATAGATCAGACAGGAAGGTGCTCTGGAAACAGAGAGAATTACATTAGTATGGCAAGATCAGTTAAGCTCCTGTGAGAAAGCTAAAGCCCAATCATGAAGCTGGGGAAAGGCTAAACAAGAAATCCAGAAGATTGCAGAAGGATTAGTCTATAAGAGCTCATGGAAAGTCTGGGTTCCAGGAAGCGTTTCCACATTCCAGGTTTAGCTCAAGCAGAGAGCAGAAGAAATGAAGTTGTGAAGAGAAGAGGTTTAATATAGTTGAAGGGATTTCCCATGACCCCTCCTCCCGCTCCAAGGCAGTGACTGCCTAAGAAAGAAGCATACTAACCTTTCCAAGGTGTCATGGCTGTAGTTTTCTCTTCTAAAAAATTAAAAAACAATCCACTGTTAAAGTAGAAAGAGATTATTTTGTCCTTAGATGAATTCTTTGGGGAAAAGCTTTCTTAAGTCAGACCAGACTTCATTTTTCTTTCTTGCCTCAAATGCATAGATAATGAATGGCCAACAACAAAGCTCTTTTGCACACTCTCCTCAGGTTTATTGGGGTTAGCCAGATGTTTGGGGGAATGGGAAAGTGATGTTAGATGAAAGAGCTTTTATATTAGACTATCACTGATACAGATCTTAGCCTATAACATCTCTTTGTAGTGTGTTAATGATAGGAGCCTAACACATATGACTCTCTTCCTTTAATGAAGAATATTAGTGGAAGATAGTGAGTTGTTACTGGGAAATATACAGAGGGAAGACTTTGGAGAAGAAAAGACTATTCAGTTAAGCTGTGAAGTACTTTTTTGATACAAAGCTAATTTGTTAGGAGAACCAGAGTAGCTGCAAACCCAATGGCTTCAGTAGGGTCATTGACTTCAGGATTTCCAGCAGGTCTGAAGATGCCCTGTCACAGTACAGTTGTAACCCTAGGATTTTTAGGCTGATGATGATGAAGGCAGACATAGAAATTTATAGAAAAGAATTCCTAAACTTTATCCCTATGATACAGGGTAACTAGAAATTTTTGGAGTAGATGGATGGAGGGAATGAATGTATGGTGAAGAAGAGGAGTTTCTTTTGTGATCATGCTGAAATGTAACATGTGAATACTTGAAAAACAATCTTTCCTCTTCTTATTTCTGATCATTTTAATAATGGCTAAGTCCATAGGAAATACCAGAAAGGTACACATTTTTTTTTTTTTTGATGAAGCAATTGGGGTTAAGTAACTTGCCCAGGGTCACACAGCTAGGAAGTGTCTGTGGCTAGATTTGAACTCAGATCCTCCTGACTTCAGGGCTGGTGCTCTATCCACTGTGCCACCTAGCTGCCCAAGGTACACATTTTGAAGCATCTAGGTGACATAGATGACTGAGTGGTAGAATCAGTCAATGACTCCAGGGTCTGAATTCTGTGTCAAGTTTTGAGACCCAAGGCAAATCAGCCAACCTGTCTGTGCTTTCATGCCTCATCTGAAAAAAAAAATGAGTGAATTGGGTTTGCTGACCTTTAAGGTTCCTTAAAGTCTAGGAAAGAATTTCAAAAAAGAAAAAAGTTAAAACTGTATTCCATATTCAAAAAGTGGAGTGGGATTGGAGAAGAGACCAAAAAAAAATTTAGATTCTTCTTAATCAGGTGTTTTATTTTTCCCCCCAAAGCTCTAGCTTGAGAGAACACTTGGGAGAAAGGTAAAATTCTTTAGTGTCTACTGAGATTAGGGAAAACAGTAATTATTTTTGTCTCTGACTTTCCCTCTAATTGTACTAGGGCTAGTTTAAGTAACAATGTTATAGTTCCATCAGCGAAAAATCTATTTCTTTTGGTTGAGCAAAGAGGAATGATAAATGATGGTTATCAGAATCTATACAATATTAAACTTAAGTTCTCTTGGAATGCCTAAAGCTCCAGAAACGTGAGGATCTTTGGGGCTTCTGAGCCAGTTCTGGTCATCTGCAAAGCCTATGAATGACATTTTGGCTACTTAGAAGACATGAGGCTGGCAGTTCAAACATGCATTCTCTTGCCAAGAATGTGAATGAATTATAATTGCAGCCTTCTCATTAACTACAGGATGAAGCCAAGCTGGAGGTTGGGAGGAAGACATACACACACACACACACACACACACACACACACACACACACACACACACACACATTAAAAACAAAGCATCCTGAAATAAACCCCTCCTCCAGAATACTGCTGAATTGGATGGCAAGCATGCTTTTACAAAGGGAACTCTTTCTACTTCCTTCTAATCCTGGAAGATAATTTCCAATTTACAGTTTAGTTCAAGGATAGTTGCAAAAATGAAAAGCCCCCAAATCTTGCTTCATGTCAATAGACATATCTCCAGGAAAAAAACCAACTTATATAATGTTAACATATTTGCCAAAGGAATGCTAACCGCTAGAGTGTCGGGCCCAATTAACTCTCCTCATTCTTCCATGGGGAGGCCCTGATAATAATTCCTGACTGTAATTATGTCCACGGGACATATGGAGTTTACTCTGGCCCCATATTCTCTAATAAATTGGTTTGATGGTCACCACAAGATTCCCACTTATTAATCAGGAGAACTTACTCTTCCTGCTGTTACCATCAAAGTTAACTTAATGCCTTGGGGTGAAGGGACAAAGGGCCAATGTGATGGTGAATAAATAGTGAAGATCCCACAAAACTTACCTGCTGGAGGAACTGATTGGTAAATGGTCTTATTTCATATTTTTTATATAATGCTCAAAAAAATCTTATATCACCAAATACTAATGTGAATGTATAGTTCACAATCTGTTGTATTTGTGTAGGACAGTGAAGAATGAGAAAGTGAGAAATTGAATACTCTTATCAAGAACAACCTAGTTTCACTAGGGTATTGAGCTGTAGAACCACCTGGAGTTTCACATAAAAAGCTTTGCCTTCTGGGAGCCTCTCTGATCCATATTCAGATAAATCTATGTCATACTTCCCAAATGAGATGAACATAATTTGAAAGTATGCTTGAAGAAAACCATGATTCTCTAATATGTCAAGGCTTCTAAAACATAACCAATAAACATAACTACACTAAATAAGGCAAATTCTACAACTAAAAATAGTATGTAATGGAAAGAGTGTTGGACTTGTAAAGAGGCAAATCTAGATTCAAGATAGGAAAAAAAGGAAGATATTATTAAGTACCTAATATGTGTGGGCACTGGGCTAAATGTTTACAAATAGTACCTCATTTCCTAGTTGTGTATATATGAGTAAACCACTTAAACTTTCCCATGCTTCAGTTTTTTTCATTTTTAAGTGGGGATATTTACTCTGCAGAGTTGTTGAAAGGATAAAACAAGAATATGTATATAAAGCCTTTTGCAAGCCTTAAAATACTATATAATATTATCCTCTCATCATTGAGCCCTATTATTAAAAAAGGAAAGAATATTGGAAGATTCAAATTTACATCCAGGTTCTGCAACTTAGGAATAAGTAGTATAATAATGAATAAGTCATTTTACCCTCTCTGAAATCCAATTTTCCTCATCTGTAAAATGAAGAAAATAGTACTTATGCTACCTGTCTCACAAAGTTATCATGTAAAAAGCCCTTTGTAAAATTTTAAAATGCTAATAGAAATGGGACTCCTTGTCAACCTCCTTCCAGTCTTATTTCTATACTCCCCAGGATTCTTACTATTATCCATTTCCCATTCGCAGGAAGGATTCTGGAGGTAGAAAGAGGAAGAGAATATTTAAAAGATAATAGAACTTTGGTGCTGAAAAAGATCCTGAAATTTAACTTATCCTTTTCCTATTTATGTGGACAAGGAAATTGGGACCAAGTTCAATAATTTACTCACATTCACTTAGGTAGTAAGTTAGTGGTAGGGTCAAGAGGGGATTCAAGGTTTTCTTACTCTAGTCCACCATTCACCGTACAAAGTTTTATTTTGTTACAGTTTTGACTGAAAATATTCTTTGAGCATTTCTGAGACCACACTGGATCTGAATAATACTTTCTAGAAACCAAAGACTTAAAGGAGCTTTCAAAACTTCCAGACAGTAAGCTTAGGGGATAAGTTATGTGTACAGAATTAATTTATTTACCTTAGGCAAACCCCAAACCTCTACAGGAGCAAAACAAGCAACCTCCATCTGCTTGGCTGGTTCATCTCTTCAACCTTCTTCTACATAATTCTATATTTAACCTTTGTTCCTCGAAAATCATAAATTTTACTCTTTCATCTTTCTATCCTGTGTACCAGTCTCCACATGACTGCAAAATATATAAAGATCTACCCCAAATCCTGAATCTCTCCATCAACCTCCCTATCTTTTGATCACACCTTTTCCTCTTCTAGTTTCTTCCTCTGATTCTTCTCTTTTTGTTCCTTGATCCCTGTAGTCTGTAAATCACTTGGGATGCTGGATTTGTTTTTTTTGTTTTTATTTTTAATTTTATTTAATTTGAATTTAATTTAAATTTAAATTTAATTTATAATTTGTTTTTCCACCAAGACAAAAGGGTGAGTGAATGAACAAGAACACCAGATTCTCTCTACTTTATTCTCTTATAAAGCAGTCTTTTTTATGGCCTTTAGCCCTTGGACAAATAATTTAACATGCATGCACATCATCACACACATACACGCACTCTTCAGATGTTTCTCATCACAGCAGATTCACCCTTTGTGCTTATTGTAGATCCAGTGTGTAGCTGAGGTTAATGATCACCTACCCTCAGAGATTAGGAGGCCAAGCAAGAGTTCAAGCAGGACTTAAATGACAGAGGGGAGGGGCAGAGAGATGCAAGAGCCATGCAAGGGAAGTGGAAAGAAAAGGAGAGGGAGAAAGAGATGAGAAAATGAGTTAATATACCCCTTACAACCTCAGGAGGAGGGGAACCTTACCTCTCAGCTGATATCCTGAGAGGAGGGGAATAAAGACAAATCACAACGTCTGTCTCTTATTGATTTGGATGCTTTTTTGTTTGTTTGCTTTTTAAGAATTCAATTGAATAATGATTTTTTTTTCTAGCCTCCCCTTGGAGAACCTGGGTGTGAACAAACCATTGAGACTGATGCGTTTGTCTGAGCCCAAGAATCCTTGTGGAATTTTTTTCAATTCTTCCATAGACATTGTGCTTCTGAACCTAATGGTGAGATGCTGTCAGCAGTCTCCTGTCCAGCAATTGCTTAGTTCTCTATTTCAGAATTGTCAAGTGCCTCACTATCCCCTACTGTTTCCCACTTATTTCTCCTTTTTTCCTCAGGTTCATTTTTTCTCTGGACCTGAGAAGAGAAGGCTATTTCTTCCTTTCGCTGTTCCCCTTCCTGTGGCTCTGCTGGCACCAAGCAAAATAACAACAATAATATAGAAAGGAAAAAAAAAGAAAAGTGATATGCCTGAAAATGGAGCTTCCCTGGATTTCCCACCAAGCTCCCTGTAAATCCCTCTGATAACCTTCCATCATCCTCCATGCAATCACATATGGGGATCCCAGGCTGTGGCAGGGCAGGGGAATGGGAGCTTAGGGGAGAGGAGGAAGAGGAGAGAAGGGGACAACATAAAGCAAGAGCAATACTGACCTTGAAACAAAGCTGAGCTTGTGGGCTCATTAATTTCTAAACCAGGTGAGGGAAAGATGGAAGAGAAAAATGAAAACACAATATATATTTATATACAGTACCTATATATTAATTATATATAGTTTGTATACTGCCTCACAAACATGTTGAATAAAAAAGGAATGGCATGGTGTGAGGCAAGAGGAGACAGCAAGGATATGAAAAATGAACAAAATGCAGCATGAGAAACGATGAGCATATTACACAAAGTTGTAGCTTGGCATTCATTCCTGCTTGGAGAGAACACTCTCCACTCTTTGCCACATCCCACTCCCCATTAGTGCAAATGGGTTTGCCCTTGACTTTTGCTGGGCTGGGGATGATGAGTTGGTGGCAAAGGGCCATGGCCCCTGTGTGGCGTCCCTTCCTACCTCTACTCAATTCCCCACCCGAAATTGTGACCAATCTTTAGGAATCCCACAGACCCCTTATTCCAATTCTCCTGGCCGAAGTGTCTGGGAGATGTGTTCCAGAGACAATGATGTTCACTGTCTTGGGAATAACTCTCCAGGATTCCCTTGCAAAATGCCGAGCACCTAAATTGGTTCATGCATTCAGAAACCACCCCTTTCACAGGACAAGTGGGACATATTCTGGGTTGATGGCCATGAAGGGAGGCTACACAGCAACTGTGCCCCTTTGCTGTCATAGGGGAAGCATGTCATTGTCCAGATCAGGTAGGAAGAGGCTCTGGTTTATGAAAGAATTGGCGGTGAGATGGCTGTAACCTGGCTGGCTTGCTGGGATGCTGCAAGGGGAAAAAATTACACAAAAACTTCATAGACTCCTGCATTTTCCTGAACTGAGATGCTGTTTCCTAAGCTTGCATTTGATGATACAGGAGTAGGACTCTTTTGGGGCTAATAAGCAACATGGGAATTTCCTAGGTACGTCTACACTGATATTTCCTTGAACTAAATCTGTGTGTTTCGTAAATAGTTCAAGATCCAGCCACAACACTATTACTGGCACTAGCTTTGGTGCAGAAGACCACTCACGCTTATGAAACAATATAGCATAAAATCACATTGAAAACACAATGGAAACAGAGTCCTTTTGAAAAGTCATCAAGGACGTGTCCCAAAAGAACAGGCCCCATGTATAAATATGGGTTATGTGCTTCTAGGGAGGAGAAATGAAAGGGTTGGTAAAATCTTTAAAAAGAAAGATATTTTTGTGTATGTTGGAGACAAATTGTTTTCTATAATCAAATACAAACCCCTCTATTTGATATTTAAAGCTTTCCCCTACTAGGTTTATTATAGATTATTTTTCTTTGTATACTCTTGGTCCAGCACGCTAGCCTTCTTGCTGCCCCTCACAAATGACATTGCATCTTTTGTTTTAGTGCCTTTGCCTAGGCTGTCTGCAATGCTAAAATAATATCTCTTTCCTCCTCTGCCTATTAAATCTCTAAGATCCTTTAAGAGTTTAGCTCAGATGTTGCTTCCCATATTCTCTTTGAGATCTTTCCTGGTACTCACAGCCACTAATGCCTGCCCACTGGCCTGCCCAGCATTTATTTTCTAAATACATACATACATACATACATACATTATCCTATGGAATGTAGGCTCCTTAAAGGCAGGAACTATTTTTTTTTCTGCCTTTAGACATCCAGAGTACCATGCATAGTTACTAGCATAACATGTGCTTGTTTATTGGTTAAGGGAAAACTATATTCATTTGTAACTTTTCTTTTAAATTATCACATCCCCATAATTGGAAAGGAAAGAAGTTGACCTAGAAAGTTGCTGAATATATTACAAAGTCTTGCCTTTTCTGACTTAGAGGATTTATCAATACTAAGGGGCTACCTTCTCAGGGGTTACAAATTTAAACCCAGTAAAATGAATAGCACAGAGGTGAATACCGTGCTTCTGGATCTTGGAGAAGTTAAGACTAAATGGATACCTTCCTGAGGTAAAACAATAGCATGCACTGGAGGTTATTAAATTTCAGCTTCCAGACCTGGATGAAAGGGAAGATTATTTCTTGAAATTTAAATATTATCTCATTGATTGATAAAAGGAATTGGAATTATTAAGAAAATAGGCACTATCTCCCATGGTCTGGAGAGAAACATTGTTAAGTATTTCTAGTTATTTTGCCTTGATGGATTCATTCTGGATATCCTTCATAACTAAATAAGTTTGTTCTAACTCAAGATAGCTAAAGTATAGGAAATGGTAAGGGAAAAGAGATAATATGCCTGCCTCCATAGAGGTAGCATTTAGCCTTGGGGACCTCCAAAGGGAGGATCATGACCCCTGGAATGAGGGATCCAACTGAACTCAGCCAAAGGGCAGGGCTGAGAACTTTGTAGGTTATGCTAATTCTTTGATGGTGCCTGGGCATATAAAGAATCCTCTAGGTGAGGGTCTTTTGGAGAAAAGAAAAGCAGACTTAAATATGAATTTCAATTCCCCCATTTTCTTTCCCCAACAGATTATCTTTGTTCAACTTATCTTCAAAAATCATTTTCTCCCTGTTTTAAAAGAAGCCAGCTATTGAGGAGAGGTCAGAAAACCCATAAAAGTAGTACTGCATATATCCTGGTCAAAATGTCTGGAGGACTCAGGAGGATGAAAAAAAGCCAATAAGTGGAAATAGCAATGACTATATGTTGGGGAAGAGACTGGGGAACAATTCCAAGAGAAGGAGGAAATAGCCAATTTATCTTCTCAGATCTTAGTCCCCTTGGCTATGCCAATATCCACCTGCCAAAATTTTTAAAAAGAAAAAAAAAGAAGACTTGATAAAAGTTTTGTGTAATTGTAGGTGTTCTTTTATGGAGGTTCATCAGCATGGATCAGCATGGACAGCTCTCGTCACAGCTATCTCTATTCTGATAAACCAACTAGGGGATTAAAGATGGTTCTCTCACTATTCCCATTCCCCTTATAACCTCATTAAATGTATTTACTTTTTATTTAGAATGAGGGGTAGCCTGACTAGATGTATGGATGCAGTGGGATTTTCTGCCGTTCCTTCACAAGCTATTATTTTGGTAGAAAAAAAGGAGCTTTTCAGAGGTATGAGATTGTTTGTAGCTTTTAACAGAAAGCTGATTTTAATGAAATCATAGAATTCCAGAGCTGGGAGGGAACATGGAGATAACCTAGCCAAATATCTACCAGAAACAATATCCTTGAGAAGTAAATGGTCATCTGGCCTCTGCTTAGAAGTCTCTACCCAAACAAACTACCTATTAAGGCAACCCATTGCATTTAAGGACAGCACTGATTATCAGTAAGTATTTTCTTATACTGAGCCCAAATCTGCTTCTCCAAATTTTACCCACTGCACCTAGTTTTGCCCTATGGAGTCAAGCTAACAAAGCTAGAACCTCTTCCAAATGTCAACCCTTAAAAGACTTAAAGATAGCTATCATGACACTTATATGCTCTCTTTGTCAGATTAAATATTCCCAGTGCCCCTAAATAATCTTTTAGCATAATCTCTACTCCTCTTGTCATTCTTTTCAATTTACTCTGGTTGCAATCTAATCTATGTTCTTTCTAAAATGGGGTAGATAGAACTGGACTATTATTATATAATAATTATAAAACATTATTACTGTAGATTTGGCCTGACCAAATCACATACAGATGGACTCTAACCTTCCTTGTTCTGGATACCATTCTTCACTTAATGTCATCCAAGATTACATTAGCTTTTCTGATTGTCATTTGACACTGCTGACTCATAATGAACTTAAAATATACTAAAATCATCATGCCCTTTTCACCAGAACTCTTGTAAAATCATGCTTCCCTCATTATGCTTTTGTAGTCATTTTTATATTCATCCCCATAAAATGTCATCTTGTTTGATTTGGCCCATTAGTCTAAAAGGATGAAATGTTTTTGCATCCAGATTCTATTGGTCAGTGGGTTGACTATCCCTCCCAACTTCATGTCATCTGGAAATTTGGCAAGCATGTCATCTATATCTTTGTCCAAATCTTTGTTTCTTTGTTTGTTTTTGATAGAAGGACCAAGAAAAAAGTCATAGGGCACTTAACTAGTACTCTCCCTCTGGAGATACATTTTTCCTTTTTGACAGTTTCTTGGAAATCCTTTCCTTACACTGAGTTCCCTTCTCTCCCCCTAAAGTTTAGCAAACAGTAAGATAAAAACTGGGATTATCATAAAGGACATAGAGAACTTGTCCTGTAGGGCCCAAGGTTGTGGAGAAATTTTACACCATCTCAGGCTTAAAGAAGGATGAAGCAGTCATCTGAGCCTTGGAAATTCTTCCTGGTGACTGGACATTATGAAAATTCACTCAATAGATTTTGTGAAGATTGTTCTACCTTTGAGAGAAGTGTGAGAAACTCATTCTCTCTCTTGAAGCTATTGTACAAAAGGGTCAAGAAAGGAGGTCCACTCACCTGATGCAGACACCAACACAGCTGGCCAGGGGTGTAATGGGGTCATAACACAGTGATTTGCACATATTCAGTGCTTGATAAATATTTGTTGAATGAATGAGTGAATGAATGAATGGATTTTAACCATTAATTAGGATAATGGACTACATAGATCATTCTTTATTCTTTTAGGCAACTTCTTTGCCACAAATACAATTCCTAAGAAAATCCTTTGATCACTATCTTCTCTCATGAAAACTGAAGATATCTATAATCCCAAATATCTTTAATTTCTGTCTCACAACTGAAAGTCAGTTTCCCTGATGATACTCCTTCTAGAGCAAACAATGGGAAAAGTGACTACCAGTTAGCGTATGAATCTAGCTTGAACAAGTCAGGGTGTTTTGCTTGTTTTTATCAGTCATCCACTGTGTCTCTCATATATAATCTGCTCTTCCCCCCTCCATTCCACCCCATCCTTCTTACGGCGCTGCTCACAGGATCTGCATGAGGAGAAAACTTTGTTTTCACAGTTGGGTTTTTCTAATACACTTTACCCATCTTTAGATAGACTCTTTTGCATGTTGTATATACTTGTGTTTCTTCTTATTCCTCCTCTGTCTCATGTTATTGCTTTGGACTCTGACTAAAATCTCTACACTCTTTCTCTTCCTCCCTTTCCTTCTCTTCACCATAAGTTGACCCCTCCCTATCCTGCTTGGGGTTCTGTCTCACCAAACAGTGTGATGCTGGCATTGGTGTGGCCTAGGTTGTTGGAGGCCACACAAGTGTAGTTCCCGTAGTCATGTTCCGAGACATTGAAGAAAATGAGCTTTGAGAGGAATGGTCTGTTTTCAACTTTCACTCGCTTCTGTCCTCCAATCAGCCTGAGATAAACAAAGGGGAGAAAGAAAGGGAAAGAAAGGAAGAAAAAGGGAGATGGTCAAAATTTCACTCATTCAAGTAAGATGCTTTCTGAAATGTATGGCCCTCTCACATTCTATCTTCTACTGACCTTATAACCATAATTCTTCCTATTCATCATAGTGTGATTTCACATATCTTGACACATATTTCTATTTCTCTGCTTTTTTTTTTGACCTTGAAGACAGTAACTGTTAGGTGGTTATCTCTCATTTGATTATACACAGATATGCAATATACAATGTGTATCCATGGATATGCACATATAGGTATATTTACACATATAAGTATATGTATACATACATATATTTATGTGCATAAACACACACACATATATACACATACATAAAACATATATGCCTTCTTTAAAAATAAGAATTCTAGCTGTGTGTAAGCAAGTCACTTAACCCCAATTCCCTTAGCAAATAAAAAAAAAGAAAAAAAATGCTATATTTGACAATTAGTCAACTAGTAAACAACAATACATGTTATCTAAAATAATGTTCCCCTCATAATAGGTGCTCAAATCATGGACTTTGATGATAATGATGATGACAAAGATTAACAGAAAAATATCCTGAGGGGATTTGTTTTCTTATATGTGAGTAACATGTATCTTCTCTAGAGATCAAAGCATTTTACTAATGATTTCATTTCCCAATTCCTCAGACCTGGAAGGAAGGAAAATCGTAGAGATTACCAACTATCTTTTCTCTCAGAGAAACTTGAAGGACCCTAGGGTATATTTTCTAGGATCATAGGGCAAATGTTGATGGAGGAAACAAATTTAGAGAATGTAATACCGTAGGATATTCTTCTATTCATACCTTGCTGATCTTAAATATAACTTCAGGCTTGGAAAAGAAGTAGACATATTGTAGGACTTTTTTTTAAGAGATCTTTTTAAACTGCCTGTAGAAAATGGTTACTGAAGAGGCATATTTAGGGTCTTTTGGGAAGATGAATGAATCTAACTAAAAGATATGGAGAATCAAAGAAATTCATTCTTTGGAGAGTACTGAATTCTTACAGAATTCTAACAGAAAGGCTGTTAAATGTTCCAATTAGAGGCATCTGGGAGTGAAGTAGAACGTTAGACGAGTTAGAAAGAATTGGGTTTGAATCCTGTCTTAGATACCTAGTCTTGTGACCCTGAACAAATCATTTAACCAATGTGAACTTCAATTTCCACAACTGAAAAACTGGACTAAAAATAGCACCTGTCTCACAGAGGTATGGTAAGAATCAAATGTACAAGTTTTACAAGCCTTAAAGGACTCTGCCAATGTTGTTCCATTGTTTTCAGTCATGTCAGACTCTTTGTGGCTTCTTTTGGGATTTTTCTGGCAAAGATATTGGAATTTTCTTCTCCAACTCATTTTACAGACGGAAACTGAGTTAAGTGACTTGCTAATGATCTTACAGTAAAAGCATGTTTGAGGGTACATTTGAACTCAAGAAGATGAGTCTCCTTGACTGCCAACCCTGGAATTTTATCCATTATGCCACATTGCTGTTCCAATACCAATATGAGGTATTGTTAGTAATTAAGAATCTCCTATCATTCTATAAAATATAAAGAAATTTAGTGAAAAGACAACCTTTTGTCTTTTTTGAAGCAATTTGTCTATCCATCTTTAGAATATGTACCTACACTATGGTCAGAATGATAATGTTATTGGAAAAGAGCTGAAATGAAAATGTAAAGAACTCAGCAAGAGAGTCAGTTGTTTATCCAGGGCACTCTTGGTTCAAGTAGCAAGTCTGAACACCTTGGTTTGAATAGACTAGTTGAGTTTGGGCAGGACATTTGTCAAAGAAATTAGCCAAAATAAGAGATTGTCATGTTCAATTCAAAAAACATTAAATTCCTGTTATACATTAGTATTTGGTATTTTACAGTTTCTTTGAGGTCAAATAACCTGATACCTTCATTGTTAAGAGAAAGACAGTAAGTTCCACTGTAATGAAATAACTTGCCCAATGTCAAACAGGCAAGGTCAAAGTGACATTTCTAACCCTTGCACTCAGGTCTTCTGACTTCATACAATGAACTCTTTCTATTAGATTACATTTTCTTTCATGCAAAACTATCTGGATAGAGTTCCACAGTCAAAAATGGGGATAGAATTCCTGCAACAAGAAACTTAAATTCTAAATTAAATGTTTCTGAAAACATATAGCATGTGCATAAATAAGTAGAGGAAAAATACTTGGGAAAGAGAGAGAGCTAAATCAATTGTGAGTGGGAGAAGAGCTTTCTTGGAGAACATGACACTAGAAGCAACAAAATTCTGAGAACAGAGATTAGTAGTGAAGGCATTCTACTCATTGGAGACAGCTTGTGTAAATACCCAGAGTTGGAAGATGGAATATTAAATTCTGAGACTAGCTAATAATCCAGTTTGGCTGGAACATGGAATGTTTGAAAAAAATGTAACGTGAACTAAGGCTAGAATACTGGCCAGAAATTCAAGGCCCCTCAAAATCTGGCTTCAACCTAAGGAATTTGCTTTTTTTTTTTCTTACAGTGCATCACTGTATGTTTTTTGAGCAAAGAACTGACATGATCAAATCTAGTAGTTATTTTGGCAGTTTTATAGAGAATGGGTAAGAGTGTGGAGAACTTAGGAGAAGGAGAACCACTAAGGATTATTAAAATAGGTGAGAATGATAAAGGCCTAAGTGAGGGTCGTAGTCTTGGGATTGGAGACAAGGGGGGATGTAAGAGATGTTGGTTGCAGTGTTGAAACTCATAGAATTTAAGCATTTTTATGATTATACAGGGAAGAAGGGCTGTTGGAGAGGATAGATGAGAGAAGAATAACTTCAAGAGAATGAACATAATGATTGGGAGAATGATGATGCCTGAACAGAAATAGAGAATTTGAGAAGTTTTTAGGAAGGACAGAATTAGGTGGAAATATGATGAAATCTGATTTAAGTCTGAGATACTAATGAAGTCTACACTTGGTGATGCTGAACAGATAGTTGATAAGGAAATGGAGTTCAGGAGAGAGATTAGGGAACCATATGTAGATTTTGAAGTCATCTGCATAGATATGATACTTAAACACACAAAAAAGATGAGATCACTAAGGGAAGATTATAAAATAGATAAGAAAAGAAAGCCCATACATAGAGTGGAATGAGTAATGATTCAACAAAGGATATTGAGCAAAGACAGGTAACTGAACAGGAAATGATTGTGCCATGGAAGCCTGAGAAGGAGAAAGAATACAAGTTCTCATTGCTCCAAGATATCACGAAATAAAGAGCTCAATATTTTGAACAGACTTTGAATTCTCAGGATATTGCAAATGTCCGCTGGGGTAAAATTAGGGGTTAAATCAACAATCTGGGGAGGCAGGGGTCATGCACAAGAACCCTGGCAATAAAAATTTTGCTCTGACTATAATAACTATAATAACGATGTAATTTGTGTATCATTAAACGTGAAATGAATGTGTCGTCACTCTCTGCTTTAATAATTCCGAACTCTCAGGTATGATATTTGGACCCCCATCTCCTAGGGGACCACCGAGTAAATAAAGCTGGGCTGTCAAGGAAGTTGCTTTTTGCCCCTAAGCACCCCCTTCCTGCGTGCCATTCCTCCATCACCCATCAGGTGCTGAGGCTTGCTTCACATCAGACTTGAGTTGTGAATTGAACACAGGTTGTGTTATGAGGAGAGACACTAATCAGGAGGCAGGTTCCGGCTTGACAGCTCTGAAATGTCTTTAGCTAAGAGCAGAGTTGGGTGGCCTGACAGCACTTTGCGGCACTTTGCAGCTCTTGGAATCACAGGCTTTTCTTTTCACAGTGTAGTTCCTCCTGTCTCCCAAGCCAATTTGTCCCCAGCTCCTTCTCCCCCTTGCTGGGACTCTATTTTTCTCAGTTCATCTATGATCTTTCCCCTAGCTAATTTGTCCCTGCAGTGGAGCAGCTCTTATTAAGTGTGACTCCTTTCCTTTCCCCTAGATTGACAATGCCCATAGGGAGTCGTGGATGCCTAAATCTACTCTGTAGATCCAAATCCTCCACCATGAGCCATCCAGAAACTGACCATTAGAAACCTCCCTCCAATTTGCCTTTGACGATCGCCCACCTACTGAAAATTGAGAAAGAGGTTATTTCAGTGTCCCCAACCGGCCCCAATCAGAATACCCATTTCCCTGGGCTCTGACTGAGCTGTAGGCTCAGCCACTGACATCATTTGGCAGGCTTAGGAACATGAGAGTTTGTCAATGACAGGAAGCTCAAGAGCAGCAAAGTTCTGATTAAGTCAGATGACAAGGAGAATGACAACTCCCTCAAATGGGGGAAAATAAAATATATGGATAATAATAGCTAGCATTCACATGGCACTTTGGGCTTTGTAAAGTATGTTGTGTTATTTAAGATTTGAGAGAAATTATTATTTTGCTATCATAACTAACAACTGATTAAAAAATTAAGACAAGGTATTTTTCCCTTTTATTTCATCATTTAGCCCCCAGATCCTAGAGTCAGTCAGCTGGTCTCTGAAGGACATGGCTGACTGATAATTTGTCCTTAACACTCTGGAAACATGCTCAGAGTGGAATCCCACTCAACTAGGAGACCTTGTTTCTGTATAGAGTAAAAACAGAATTTAATCTGGTGAATTCTTGCTCTAAGGAAATAAGCCCCTGTTCTTGTACTTCTCCATGGGAGTTCAGGGTGACCCAGATCATGAAAGAAAAATCACTAGAGGGACCTGAATGGAAGGACCAGGTTGCCGGAGGTGACTGAATCAAGTCACATTCTCCACTGGAGAAACTGAAGACTACTAGCCTACCTCCCTATTACATATCTTCCAATTAGGACTGATTTTCACTTGTTGGGGCAAACCCTTTCCCAAAAACATATTAAGGCTTTTAGTCTCTCTATGGTTTCTTTTTGGTTACCAAGACTATAAATTTATTTATTATTAACTAGTCTAATTAATAAATTGACCACTAATTACCCAGAAACTAATTTTCAGGTTTTTCATTTGTCACAGAGTCATCAATACACTTTGATCTCCATTTTACAAAGTAAGAAACTGAGGTTGGGAGAAGTTAAATGATACATTCAATGTGTAGTAGCTAATAAATGTCTGAGAAAAGGCTTAAACTTAGATCTTCCAGCCTCCTCTACTCCGAGACAGAAATTGAGAAAAGACAGACAGAGACAGAGATAAGCAGTGGTAAAGACAGAAAGACAGAGAGACACAGAAAATTTTTTAAAAAGGGAGAAAGAAAGCAGAAAGGAAACAGAAGATAGGATAGGAGAGGAAAGAAAAAGAATGGAGAAGACAAGTATCAGCAGAGTAATGCAGACAAAAGAAGCATAAAATTCCTGTATGTCAGCAACCTTTGGAAACCTTCTCATGTTATGCTCTCTTACCTTCAACTCACCAGTAACAGCAGATGGTGCTGCCCCTTCTACAGAGATAGCAAGAAATTGGGAGAAGTGAAAGAGGAAATATCTTTTTCATTTTCATTTACCTATTACTGTCTATTTTTACCTATCATGAGTTTCATGTCCCTCAATACCTTTTCTTTTTTCTTTTTTCCTTTCATTTTCTTTGTCTTTATTTTTTTTTCCTTCCAAAAAGAATCAAAATCAGTGAATGTGTTTAGGGCAAATATTCAGGGGTTTCCATTTTGCCCTTCACCTCTACCAGTACAGGAAATCTACCAAAAATCCCCTCAAACCTCGCTCCCTTCCCAATTCTAGGAGGAGAAATCTGCTAAAATGGGATTCCCAAGAGTATATATACTCTTTATTCAGTGGAAGAGTATCATTCCTTGGGCAGGCTAAGTGGCAGAACTTTTTTTGTTCTATTTTTTGCTCTGCTCCAACCTCTGTACTTTGTCTGTGTTTTGTCTTCTTTATCTCTAACTTGAGAGTTGTGCATCTGACATCCCTCACTGAAGGAGTCAGCCTTGATAAATGAAGTGACTGCTATGTCATTTGGAATCAAATTTGGAGAATTGTGAATCTAATGGCAAAGTGACTTGATGATAAATAAATCCCAAATCAAGTTTGGTTTAAGAAAAGAAATTGTGACATAGCAATAATTCTCTGACTAAGACAGGAAACTCTTCTTCTGCCCCTCTCCTCATCCTTTCTTTTTTTTTTTTTTTTTAAATCCCATTGCTAATCTACAACCTCCTCTTCACTTGATCACATTCTATTCCCTTTGACTATTTCTTTTGACTTTTGAAAACCTCTTTCATTGCCAGTTTAAGGCTCTTGACACTTTCTCCCTTTGACTTAACAGAATGTTCTAGGCCCAGGGATTGGATCTTCCATGTGTCTTTATTTTTCCAGCTGCTTTACAATAATTATTTGATATCCATAATGTTTCCTGCCCTTATTGAAACAGGAGGACCCTGAGCTGAAAGGCTTCCTTACAACTCCTTAGAGTGACTTTTAATCTTGGCTAAATCATAGCAAATATCCCAATAATACCCACTACAATAGAAAGAACCAAAGCACTAGATTTCCTCCACACTTCCTGCCATCTTTCCTCCTTTGGTGAGAGAATAGGATATCCTGCTACAGAGCCTGGACTAAGGTAGGTCACTGACCCTTCCTTACAAAGCTACTGATATTCTTCCTGGCTGAACTGCAGACCTATTAAGTAAGTGTGACTTCTTGGCCCCACCCAGTGTTGTCTTGTCCATCCCTCACCTCTTAACAGCCTGGAGAATAAGTTAAAAATAGTCAGAGGCAGCAAACATCTTTCTCAGTCTTTTTACAGAATTTCTAGTACTTCTGATAGCCTTTCTTTATGTTTTGCTTTCTTGTATCTGGTTTTCTTCAGTTCATGGGTCAGAGACTATTGTGTCCAGCAGTATTAAAAGGGTGAAATCCAGGAATCCCAAGCAATGTGTTAGCCCCTGCTGGTTTGGTTTGATTTTTTTATTCCCATACAGAGAAAAGATTGGGAACAAGTTTTACAGAATTCATTTCTACTCATCAGATTATAGTCTGGGGGTTTGAGGGAAATTCCTCTTGTCCAGTTAGACTGTTTACCTTTTGTCATCCTTATACCACTGGAATTCTGCTGAAGGCACAGCAGATGCTTCACACTGCAACGTACCCTTCTGTCCCACAGCGACTCCTGTGCTCTTGGCCTCTGAAATGTAGGGTGGGTCTAGAGAGAGAGAGAAAGATAAAAATAAAGGGAGAGAGAGAGAAGGGGATAAACAAAGACGAAGAGACAGAGAGACAGAGAGAGACAGAGATAGAGACAGAGAGAGAGAGAGACAGAGAGAAAGACAGAAAAACAGAAAGAGAGAGAGAGAGAGAGAGAGAGAGAGAGAGAGAGAGAGAGAGAGAGAGAGAGAGAGAGAGAGAGAGAGAATAAGAACATTCTGAAGGTCAACTTTTAAGGTTCTTTGGGCTTCAAATTTCTCCACCAGCCCTCTTCCTAATTACCATTCATTGCCAATTCCTCCCATACATCTATGCCTATTCTTGTTCCTTGTTTTTCAGGAGCTATTCTCCCTCAATTTTGCCTTACTTGATATCATTCTCCACTTATTTCCCTGCTACAATACCTTTTTCCTAGTCTTCCTTGAAGCACCTTAGTTTTCTAGTCAATTAAAAGTCATTTGTTTTGAGAATATTCTTTTAAGCATTTAATGATAGTACTTCAGCTATCTGGCTATGCAGGAAGCAAGTTGCAGGGCTCATGTTGAAAAGATTCCTATGTCATGCCAGCCAGCTCAGCTTAGTCCAAGAGAACAGATAAAGCTTCCCTTTCCTGCTGCAGTGCATGGATGATCTAAGTAAAAGATCCCTCCTTCTGCCTATCATGGACCCCACACCCTTCTTATTAAAATGAGGGAAGAGAGAACCTATAAGGCTACTCACAGTTCACGGTAACTTTGACTCTCCTCACCACTGGTGCTGCTACATCATTGGAAGCACTGCACTCATAATCTCCAGACTGTGCCCGGGTGATGCCCTGGATTTCCAGGTACTCATCTTCACTCATGAAGCCCACAGCTGCAAGAAGAAACAGAGAAATGTTTTGGGGTGGGTAGGCGGAAGAGGAGAAATGGGGATCAAAGAATTTGGAACTGGAAGACAACTTAGAGATCATTTAGTCTAGCCACACCACTCATTTCATAGACAAGAGAAATGATTTTGAAATGAAAATGATTTTCAATTCAAGTGAATTTCAATTTGAAATGAAAGTGATTTTCCAGGATCACATTACAGTAGTGGTTCTCAAAATGCAAGATCCCCTAAGATTCTTTCAGAAATTCTGTGAGACAATCATCAATTCTGACTAATGTGACTTTTCAACAGCAAGGTGATTCAGGCCAGTTCCAATGGTATTGTGATGAAGAGAGCCACCTACACCCAGAGAGAGGACTGTGGAAACTGAGTGAACGCTGAAAACTATCTATGTACATGTTTTGAAAATAAAAAGCTTTAATCAAAAAATGAAATTCTGTAAGGGCAGTGTCTGCACTGGGCCTGTATCCCCAAAAGATCATAAAGGTGGGGAAAATGTTTTTAACAGCCTTTTTTGTAGGAGCAAGGAACTGGAGACTGAGTGGATGCCCATCAGTTGGGGAATGGCTGAATAAATTATGGTATATGAACGTTATGGAATATTTTATAAGAAATGATCAGAAGGATGATTTCAGAAAGGCCGGGAGAGACTTACGTGAATTAAGTGAACTTAAGTGAAGTTAGTAGAACCAAGAGAACATTATATACAACAACAACATGATTATGGGAAGATCAACTCTGATAGATGTGACTGTTTTCAACAATGAGGCCAGTTCCAATGATCTTGTGATGAAGAGAGTCATCTGCACCCAAAGAGAGGACTGTGGGAACTGAGTTTTTGTTGTAATTTTCTTGCATTTTGTTTTCTTCTTCTTCTTTTTTTTTTGATCTGATTTTTCTTGTGTAGCATGATAATTATGGAAATATGTATACAAGAATTGTACATGTTTAACATATATTGGACTACTTGCCATCTAGGAGAGGGAGTGAGGCAAAGAGAGGAAGAAAAAAAATTGGAACACAAAATTTTGCAAGAATTAATATTAACTATCTATGCATGTGTTTTGAAAATAAAAAGCTTTATAAAAAGAAATTTTTTGAGATTAAAACCTTTTTCATAACAATATTAAGGCTTAAAATTTATTTTTATTTTTTATAGTTTTTTATTTACAAGATATATGCATGGGTAATTTTTCAGCATTGACAGTTGTAAAACCTTTTTTTTCAATTTTTCCCCTCCTTCCTCTCACACCTTCCCCCATTTGTAAGATAGACTAATACATGTTAAATATATTAAAGTATATGTTAAATAAAATATATACATATACATGTCCATACAGTTATTTTGCTGCAAAGCAGCAAGAATCAGACTTTGAAATAGTGTACAATTAACCTTTGAAGGAAATAAAAAATGCAGGTGGACAAAAATAGAGGGATTGGAAATTCTATGTAGTGGTTCACACTCATTTCCCTGAGTTCTTTTGCTGGGTGTAGCTGGTTCAGTTCGTTATTGCTCTATTGGAACTGATTTGGTTCATCTCATTGTTGAAGAGGGCCACGTCCATCAGAATTGATCTTCATATAGTATTGTTGTTGAAGTACATAATGATCTCCTGGTCCTGCTCATTTCACTCAGCATCAGTTCATGTAAGTCTCTCCAGGCCTTTCTGAAATCATTCTGTTGGTCATTTCTTACAGAACAGTAATATTCCATAATATTCATATACCTCAATTTATTCAACCAATCTCCAATTGATGGGCATCCACTCAGTTTCCAGTTTCTGGCCACCACAAAGAGGGCTGCCACAAACATGCAGGTCCCTTTCCCTTCTTTAAGATCTCTTTGGGATATAAGCCCAGTAGTAACGCGGCTGGGTCAAAGGGTATGCACAGTTTGATAACTTTTTGAGCATAGTTCCAAATTGTTCTCCAGAATGGCTGGATATGTTCACAACTCCACCAACAATGCATCAGTGTCCCTGTTTTCCCACATCCCCTCCAACATTCCGCATTGTCTTTCCCTGTCATCCTAGCCAATCTGAGAGGTGTTTAGTGGTATCTCAGAGTTGTCTTAATTTGCATTTCTCTGATTAATAGTGATTTGGAGCATCTTTTCATATGGCTAGAAATAGTTTAAATGTCTTCATCTGAGAATTATCTGTTCATATCCTTTGACCATTTATCAATTGGAGAATGGCTTGATTTCTTATAAATTGAAGTCAATTCTCTATATATTTTGGAAATGAGAAGGCTTAAAATTTTAATATATATGTATATGTCAATTGATATCTCATATTATCAAAAACTCTTAGAGGTCCTCAACACATTTTAAGGATGTAAAGGGGTCCTGAAACAAAAAAGCTTGAAGAATACTGCAAGTCTAATATCCTTTTCACAATAGCATACTCTAGGATGTGGCTTAGGAAGTAAGTTACAATAATGGAGCAAAATTTTCATAGTATCTACACAGCATTAAGTTATTTTTAAAGACTGGTTACCCTAAATCACACACTATCTGATACTCCCACATACTACTCTCTCATAATCCCACAGGACCTACAGCATTATTTGAATTCCTACCAGTTTTGAGTATGATGTTTAGGGAACTGCTGGTTTATAATATGTGATTTGTCATATTGCCCTTTGAAGTGTCATACTTTTACCAAACAAATTCCTGGATCAAAAATACACTCAGTTCTGGGACACTCTAATGCATTAGCATCTATATAGTGGAATAAACACTAGATTGAAATCAGGTGAGCTGGATCCAAATCTTGTCTTTGTTGATTACTTGTGATCAAGTGGAAGGTACTTATTATTTTCTTCATCTATTAAGATAACCATAAGATCTATTCAATTTCTACATTCCATGTCTCATGCCTTGCAATCTCATATTTATGGAGAGAGTCTGTTAAAATAACTAAAGTAGCAGCTACATAACAATAAATATAGAATACAACAATGCATTGAAAGAGTACAACCACTAAGAGAAAAGGAAAGATCAATGGGCCAAATAGAATTATGGATAGTAAGGAGAGGGAGAGAAGAGAGAGAGAGAAAAGAGGATTTAGAAGACCAAATTCAATTACTAACCTATAGGATCAATAACTACTCCATGAGGTAATTTATCTGAAGGAACCACTTAATTGAGGGAGCCTCTGTCCATAGAGCTGATGTGATGAACCCTAAGAACGTTAACATTCTAGAGGCCTAGAATATAAATTTTGTTAAGATTTGCTAAATAGTTGGTAGGGCAACTTAGGGAGTACCAATCCATAAAAATATCAGTGAAGACCTTTGCTTGTTATCATTTTCACTATCTTCTTTTTGAATATTGTTTTTTTTTCAACTTTAACAAACTTTATTGCAAATCACATTTTCAGGATCTGACCTACCAAGAAAATCTACCTCTACAACATCTAGTGGTTTCCCCCACCATTCCTTATATTCTGAAGTATATGGACCAGGACAGTGGCTTGCCTTCTATGGGTTTTGGAGAATAAGACTTTCTTGTGATGACCTGCTCATCTATTTATATATTTTGTGGGGGAGTTGAAGAGAACTGGAGCCTGGTAATGGGCTTTTGAATTTGGGATAGAAACTGGTTCTCAGGCAATCCTATTCTTAGAAATAGTCTAAATTACTAATACGAAGCTTTCTTCTTTGTTATAGTTCTCCAGTTGAAAGGAAGGAAAGACCTCAGTAAGTTGTCAGGATATCATCTACCAATAAGACTTGGATATATAAAAAATTTCCATAGTAACTGCTTTTAACTTCGCTGATGCAGGAAGAGCTCTAGCTCTCTCCTCTAACCTTTCAAACAGCCTCCCCTCCCCATCAAGTTAGAGTATCTTCCAAGATCTCTGTTCTTCTCAGACAAAAAAAAGCAAAGGGTATTAACTCTTTCCAATGATTCTTACAAGAAGAAACTGAACTGAATCATACCGAACTTAGATATGAGATGAGATGAGAAAGGGCAGTGACCACTATTTCCCCCACCCCACCAAAAATAAAAGTTATGTTATTCTCCCAGGCCAACATAGCCTGTCTTCTAAGAAATATTCACTAATGTGGTTATCAGTCTTTGGAATAATGGAATAATGATTTTGATAATTGTCAGCATCAGTTATCTTCTGATGAGATTCTTTCTATCAATCAGTAATTATCCCTGAGGCATAATTACTAAAAGTTGCCATCTTACATGTATGATCCTTCACACCTGCACATTAGGTATTCAACAGCCAACTTTACACTGAAATAGACTGTAGTTGCTCAAATATATAGTAATATTGTCCATATCTAATTTCTAATCTTCTTGAGGATGACAGACTAACGGGTACATCAGGCACTTTTTAAAAACCCATGCTTATTAATAAGATGTTCTTAGAACCTGCCCTTAACCTTTGCTGTTGAAAAGAGAGAAAAATGGGAAGACATAAGATTTCACATACAATATTCTTAGAAAACTATATATCATTAAACTAATACTAACAATAGCAACTTTCCATCTAATACTATGTTCATCTTGACTTTGTTAACTACCAATGTAACATGACAAGAGGTGATCAATCAGCCCAGATTAGAACTCAGAAGAGGTAGCT